>NW_026591643.1:1931673-1937597 GCF_907164565.1 Psammomys obesus | reverse complement strand
AAAAAAACAAAATGGAGGACCAATGAGAACAGCATCAAAGGAAGAGAATGATGAAGGCCAAACAAATGAAGCACACAGAAAGTATAGCAGGTTATAAAGGCAAATATAAGCACGGTAGGCAAATGTGTAGAATTAGACTTTTTGGATTTCTACCTAATGAGGCGATACTTAGCAGGTCTATAAAGATGGTTCTAGGTCATTCAAGGACACACAGTAAGACCCTACCTCAAAACAACAAATGATAACAAACAAGAAAATATGCATGCTGAAGGCAGGACAAGGTGGCTCATGTCTGAAATCCCAGAACTCAGAAAGCTGAGGCAGAAAGACTGCCAAGAGTTTGAGGGTGGCTTGGTCTATACAATGAGTTCTAGGGCAGCTAGAGCAACAAAGCAAGATCCTGTATCTCACATAGCCCAGGCTGCCTCAAACTCACTACTTCGCCAAGGAGAACCTTGAACTTTTGATTTTCTCGTCTTAACCTCCTAAGAGCTGGGGTTTCAGGTGTGTACCACCATGCCTGCTTTTATATGCTGCTAGGAATCTAACCCAGGGCTTCATGTGTGCTAGGCAAACACTTTACCAACCAAGTCTCATAAAATGTGTTGATGGAGCTGGGATATAGCAAAACCAGCTTAGGTGCATTGGTCCTCAGGTCTAATCTGAACAGAAGCCTGAATGCCTGCTGAGAAGGCCAGTCCCCTTCTGCAAGCCTCTTTTGGTTTCACTGCAGGAGAGGATGGTGGCCCATGTCCAGGTTAGAAGTCAAGATCCTGCTTTCTCATCTCATTCTTGTCATCTTATTGTCTCAGAGCAGGGGCTGAATTTTGAGTAGATTACCTTAAAGGACCCTATTCTGCCTCAACTATATGGGAAGGAAATAGATGCTAAGATCAGTGAATCCTGTAAACATACACTCACATCTTTTGCTATAAAATACATTTCTCAGCTGTGTGATCTAGCTGAGTGAACTGTCAAATTAGAAACAACTTCATATCACTTGAGAAGAGAGTCTGAGTGAGAAGTTATCTGGATAAGACAGACGTATGGTCTCACTATGTCTTGATTGTCTATTGATCGGAAGAGCTAGCACATTGTGGGGAACACCATTTAGTAACAGGCTGCACCCTGAATGGTTGTGAGACCACCCAGTTAGTAAGACCCCCAAAGACCACCAGGAATTGACTCCACTGCAAAACACATGAGGGTTTATTAGATACAAGTTCAAGCCCGGGTCACAAGGTTCCTGTGGAAGCAGGACAGGAATGCAGCGGGGCGGTCTAGGGGAACAGGGTTTTTAAAGGGAAAAACTACAAGCAGCGAGTTACATATCTTAGTATTACCCAATTGGATAAGGAAAATTGACTTTTGAAATGATTGGTTTACTTTAGGCACCAAGCCCCAGATGGCCTAGCCATCTGGGCTGGTTTCCTAGCCACTGTATCTCTAGTGGGCAGGAAAAGAATGCAGTAAGGCTAGTTCTTCCTCACAGGTGGCTGGACATGTCTCCACCTGGCTGGTCTTTGTTCAGGCTTGTGCTTTAAACTTTAAACCAATACCCAAAAACTAATTTTGAATTTTTTGGTCTCTCACAGTGTAAGAGTGAAGAAAGACAGCACACATTAGAAGCAATTAAGGGACTGGAGAGATGGCTCAATGGTTAAGAGTACTTTCTGCACAGGACCAGAGTTCAGTACCCAGCACCCACATGGCGGCTCACAGCCATCTGTAACTCCAGCTCCTGGAGATCTGATGCCCTCTTCTGATCTCCACATGCATCAAGCACAGACGTGGTGCACAGGAACACTCACAGAAGATAAAAAGACTAAATCTAAAACAAAGATTCAAAGAAGCAATCAGGCAAGGATCCACGCATCTTTTTTTTCCTGTTCATCTGTGGGCGCCAAGCTCTGAGTGTCCATGTGACTTTCCCACAACCGTGGATATGACTTAGAGGTATAGCCAAATACACCCCCCTCTCCCCTATGTTGTTTTTTGTCAGGGAATTTATCAAGCAACAGAACTGAAATTATAACACGGGATGTACGGTGCCACACATCCGTAATGTCGGTATTTAAGGGGTGGAGGCAGAGGATCAGGAGTTCAAAGCCATCCCTAGTTACATAGAAATTACAAAGCCAGCCTGGGCTATATGAGATCCTTTAAAAGAAGTTCCTTGATATTTAATAGTATGGTTTGCTCTGTCATGTTAGTTAATGAAGATTAGTAATTCCATGAATGTATCTAGCAGATGCATGGAGGGCAGGAATGGCAGATTAGCCAGAATAACTTCTGATTATCAAGGAAAAAATTATTAAATTACTGTTAATGTTATTTTTATAAAACTGTGTTCTTTTTCTCTTAGTTTTTCTCTTAACCTGGCTATCCCACAAATAATTGAGACTCTTTTATATTTGTTTATTAATAAGTTTCACAACATAATAACTGAGCAGTTATCACTCTATTCCTAACCCTCTAGGCTAAACCAGTTTCCTCCCAGAGCACATTCCACCTTCATTGTCTGTCAGGACACCTCCAAGTTAGGTCACAGCTACAGTTCCGTTTTCACTTGCTAACATTGTGGAAAGCTAGCCAAAACCCAGGATTGAATTTCATGACCTTCTGTCAACTGGTCAAAAAGAACTTTCTATGGGCATAGAAAAACTATGAAAAAAGTAAGCATACTGTGAGCCCCACATGCTCATGCTCCTCACTTGGGTTTCCAGAAGTTTCTTATCCTGATTATATATGTGCCGCTTTACCTTGATGGAGAAATGAACCAAACTTTTGGTTCAGTGACACAGTAAGATTTCTTATAATTGTATACATTGTGATCCCATTGTGATGTTAGTCTTTGCTTCTTATTTCATCTGAGGCCTTGAAAGACAGGCCTCTCCCCAACTGTCTTACAAAAACATAAAACCCAAGCAGTGCTTTCTATACTAAGTAACTTAAAGTAAAACTTTTGTTTAATACAAGCTCATGACATGTAGCCCAGGCTGTCCTCCTCAAGCTCATGATCTTCCTATCTCAGCCTTGAAAATGCTGGAGTTACAGACAGAGCTATCCCTCCCAGCTTAAAGTAGGATATTTATGGATAGTTGAGAATTTCTCCTCTATTACTGTGCTTAGTGGCACTGTTCAAGTTTCAGTGCCAGAACAGGCTTCATAAAACCCTGACTCAAAAATAAAACAAAGAAGATAATGTATAACAGTTACAGTTTGCTCATCTCATCTCATCATTGTGCAATGACGAATCAATTGCGCAATACTGTTAGCAATATCCCATCCTGCATCGGGTGATTCCTTTAAAGACATACATAGGCAAAGGTCTGGAAGTAGGGGTTGATGAGATGGCTCAGCAGGCAACATGCTTGCCACAAAAGCTGACAATCTGAGCGGCAACTGTTATCAAAGGAGTTGTTAGGATCAAAGCTTAGGCCTCAGCAGTCCTAACAAGCCAGGCTTGGCCATCATTCTCAGCTGGCTAATTACAGAAACAACTAATAGCACAAACGGCAGAGGGAGGTTTATTCCATACGGTCTCATGGGGAAGAGGAACAAAACCCACCTCAGGGTTCTGACGTGAGGAGGGGGCGCACACACATGAGCAGTCTGGTCAAGGTGCTGTCCCCTCCAGCGTCGGTATGGGCTGCAGTCTCTGACAAGCAGTGTGAAACCCCTGTTCAAGAAGCAAGTTCCCTCTCTGCGGTGCACCCATCTGAGCCTTTTCCTTTTCCCAGCCTGAGGTTCCTGGGGAAATTCCAACTTCTTGGGGTCCATTGTTTCAAAAGTGAGATAGCCAAAGGGAGGGGCACGAATCTTTCTAGTGTATCTTTACTGCTGCCAGGACAGCTACAGGACCCAGGGTCAATGTCAGCCACCGCACAAGGAACAGAGCGATTGAATGCCTGATTGGGGTGGGGCTTCACGGAGCCCCAGCTGACCCTGGATTTGTTATTCAGATAAACACCACCTTAAGCTTTTGGTCCTCCTGCCTCCACCTCCTGAGTGCTGGAACCCTGTGCCACCACACCCCTTTTATGTGATGCTGGAAGTTGTTCCCAGGGCCGCATGCATACTGGCAAGCAGAGCTGAGCCCTTGGCTAGATTTCTAAATCTCACCTGTGGCCAGTAGCTCGTTAAGTTTTTTTCTGCTCCTCCCTTTCTGTTTGAAAGCCTATTTTCTTCATCCATCTCCTTTGCCGGCTTAGTGGGCGGCTTCAGGGACTCCCTGCTACCGCCTCAGCCACACACAGCACCGGCACAGATTCCCGCTTCTTTTTAGTTTTCAGGCCACTGTGAACCTGTATAGATGTTTTCCTCTGGCTACTGGGAGAATGACTCATAGCTGTGCCTATTCAGTAGTGCAGTACACAGATGAATTTTAGATGCCTCATTATTAAACTAACTTTATTAATAGGTTTTGTATGATATTTGCTAATGTATGGTCGCAGAGCCACTGTGTGCATGTGGCGCTCAAGGACACTACCGCTAACCCCTATCATATAGGTCCCAGCCACTGAATTCTCGAATCATCTGTGTTAGATTTCTGATGCCATCTTTGCAGAGTTTCACTGTGTAGCCCCGGATGTCCTGGAACTCGCGCTGTGCATCAGGCTGGCCTCAATGTTAGAGAGATACGCCTGTTACATCCGAACAGCAGAAAAGGAGACCTTAGGCAGCACGTGATTATTGTCCACACAGCCTGGGGCCATAATTTCATCTACAGGAAACTGAGCCATCTATCCAATCCAACGCAGGTGGAGGGGAGATTGCCTATGACGGGGTGGGCGGGGGAGAGACAGCGACCCTTTATAAAGGCGGAAAAAAAAACAAAAACAAAAAAAATCCTACCACCTTTCCTCTGGTAGTCCCGCCCTTCCGGCCGCAAGGGACGCCGGGAATTGTAGTCTTTTTTTTTTTTTTTTTTTTTTTAAAAACAGGACCTGTCAATCAGGCTGGCAGCAAGCTCTTTCAATCACTGAGTCAACTTTCTAGCCCAAGATGATTCGTTCTTCACCGTAGGCATTACTGTCTGCAGTGAGGGGATAAGGCAAAGCTCCACACTGTCATCTTTAGCGTCCTGAGGAGTTCCCATGACTGTTTCGGAACCTCAATCTCAGAGCTTTATGGTGCTGATGTAGAAAAGAATTTTAGGACTAGGGGTGTGAAACAGAGTTGAGTTTTTACTAAAGGAAGAAAGAAAGGCACAACTGAAAAAGATAAAAGCACACCTATGAGCAAGGGCATGCCTTCTCAAAGAGAAGTTGCAGGAAGTACAGCACACCCAAGGGTGCTGACAGGCTTCCAGGGAGAATGGAGCGGCTTGCTTTACCACATTGTACCGCTGCAATGGGTTTCGAGTTATCCCCACTCCCCTCCTCTCTTCTCTCTTGATGAGTGAGGCTATAGGACATCTCTAGATATGTCTTGGGTGGGATGGGGTTACAATCTGATAAGGAGCCATAAATGGGAGTTTTCAGTGAGATTTCCAGAAAACAGCAGGTTTACAGCTGGGAAGGGAGGAAGGCCTTAAGCCATTGTTAACTGTGCTGGGAATTCTTGCTTGTCAGCTGTTAAAAGGAAGCTTCAACCACACTCTGGGGTCAAGGGCTCCTTTCCCTTCTCATGTTCCCATACTTTTCTCTGTCTTTCTGTCCATGCCTCATTATCTATCTATTAATCTTTCCCTAAGGCCTGCCTGCCTTCCTTCCTTCCTTCCTTCCTTCCTTCCTTCTTCCTTCCTCCTCCTTCTTCTTTCTTCTTCCTTTTCCTCCTTCTTTCCTCCTCCTCCTTCCTGCTCATTCTTCTTCCTTCCTCCTCCTCCTTCCTTCTTCTTCCTCCTTCCTTCCTTTCTCCACCTCCTCTTCCTCCTCCTTCTTGTTTTTTTTTTTTTTTTTTTTTTTTTTTTTTTTTTTTTT
>NW_026591643.1:1901793-1921673 GCF_907164565.1 Psammomys obesus | reverse complement strand
CCCGCTCCCCGGGCGCCGCCCCGGCCCCGCGCCCCTCGGAGCCCCGGCGCGGGACGTGCCGCGGTGCCCCCTCCGCGCGCCCTGCGCTTCCCCCGAGGGCCCAGCCCCGCCGCTCCCGAGCCGCGTCGGGTAGGGCACGGCGGGGTGTCATCCCTCCGGGCTTCAGGGGGTCGTGAGCGGCTGTCACGCCGGCTTCCCCGCGTGCCGAAGCCCGCTCCGGGGAGGGAGGATCGGGCCAGCCCGACGGGGGCGACGGGCGTTCGCTTTGCGCAGGGGACGGTGAGCGCGGTGCGGCTCCGCGCGCAGCCCGCCGGCCGTGCGGGCGCGGTTCGCAGTCACGTCGCGTGGGCTGTCGGCGTGTTCATTTTGCATGGTTTCTGTGCCGCTGCCAGGCGGCTGTGGAGCCTCGCTGCCGCCTCCGTGCGCGGTGCGGTCACCCGGGGGACCTCGGAGACGTCGCGAGCGCTCGAGCGCGGACCCTGCGGATCGGTGCCTGGAGCCCTGTCGGCATTGGTACGGCTTCTGGAGGACTCTGCTTACATTAAAAGGCCTGACGACATAGGACGGGCATTTGGGGTCAGCTGGCGGTGCTTCTTATGCATGGAAAAAAAAAAAAGTTGAGAAGAAAGCGGCACGGCCCAAGTCCATTTTTATCTGAAATTTGCATGTGTAAGTCATTACTCGGAATCGAGTGGCCTGCAGGAGGGAGGAAGACTTGGCAGCTGCATGTTCTGTCTGCAACGGAGTGGTGCCTTTCACACCGGTGTGAGAACCCAGTCTGCCACCCCGCCTCGTCTAGGGACCCTTGATTGGAAAAGTATTTTGTCATTTTTAAAATCTTTGAGCTTAAACCACCCAGCTTTCTATTACTAATCTTTGAGGTTTGGAAGAGGTTTAGACTAGTTTTTGGCTCTAAATGCTTTCCACAGGTGTGAACAGTTCTTGGCGCTGTTAACTGTTCTTGGGTTTTCTGATTTGGTTGAGGCTATAGCTTGGGGTTCAGTCCCCAACACTGCACACACACACAGACCCACACACAGACACATACACAGAGACAATTAGTTTTACAAGTGGCTATGCTTCCATTAATGACAAACAGTATTTCTTGCGTCATTATTAATGATCAAATGAGGGTGAGCTTGCCAGTAGGCTTTTAATACCGGTGCTTGGGAGGCAGATCTATCTTTGAGCTGGAGGACAGCTCAGTCTATAGCCAGGGCTATAGAGCCTGTTTCAAAAAAAAAAAAAAAAAATCTTTTTAAGGTAAACTCAAGCTTCCTTTCTAAAGACAAGTTCCCAGGTACGCAGATTGGCTTAGAACTTGCTGTGTGGCTGAGGATGACCTTGTACTTCTGATCCTCCTGCTCTGTTGCTTGGAATCAGCTTAGTGTTCTTCGCAGGAGCCACCTCCCTGGTTTTTGAGACAGGGTCTCCTGTAGAACTCGGCACTTCTCCAGCTCTGGAGCTACAAGGCTGTGCAGCTGCATCAAGATCAGCTCCTCCTGCTTGGGCGGCAGTCGTTAACAGACTCTGCCTCGCCATCCTTCCTTCCAGATTTATTATGTGTACAGTGTTCTGTCTGCATGTACACCTGCTCACCAGAAGAGGGCACCAGATCTCACTATAGATGGGTGTGAGCCACCATGTGGTTGCTGGGAATTGAACTCAGGACCTTTGGGAGAGCAGCCAGTGCACTTAACCTCCCAGCCATCTTTCCAGCCTTTCCTTCCTATCTTCCTTCCTTTCTTTCATCTTCCAAGACTGCATTAACTCTGTAGCTTCAATTTTCTTCTTTTTTTATATGTCATTCTTAGCAGTATATTAACTAAATACTAAATTTGCTTTGTCATGGAGAAGGTTTATTGTACACTATCTTTGGCAAAAGAAAATTTAAAACTTAGCCCTTAACAGCCTGTTTGTTACGTCAGAACACACACACACACACACACACACACACACACACACAGAGTTTTTTGAGACCAAGTCTCAGTAGCCCAGGCTGGTCTTGAATTCCTGATATTCTTGCTTCTGACTGCCAAGTATAGGGATTACAAGTGTGCCCTGCTATACCTTGTTTCAGGGAAATTAATTGTTATTTTTTGTTTTGAGAGAATATAGTACAAATGGTGGACCTCTGCCTCAGCCTCTCAAGTCTTAGGATAGTAGGCATGCCCTGTCACCTGCCACATACCTGATTTCAGTGACATTTCAGTACAGATCCATTTTAAGTTAAGTTACACTGAGCCTGCAGTCATTCAACAGCTATAGGAGATCCTCTTTTCTTTACTCCAGGGAAACAGCAAGGTAGATTTATCTCAGAGGAGGGAAAAGATAAAGGGTCTGGGAAGTTTCTGAGACCAGTTTTATATCCTTGGCAGTTTGGCTATTTTTCTTAGCTGGGTGGAACCGAAGGTCGCTTATGTCCCGATTTAGGCCATGGAGCTTGCAAGTCTCCTTTTCTCTCTCTCTCTTTTTTTTTTTTTTTACAATGTATTTTTATCATATTTCCCTTCCCCCAACTCCTTCCTACTTCTTTATCCACCCAACTTTATATTCACTCTTCCAAAAAAACCCCACAAAACAAAAATAAGACAAAAACGCCAAAACAAAACAAAATGAAGACTTTAATTTTCTCTTATATGTGTATGAATGTTTTGTCTGCCTGTGTATGTGCAACACATATGTGCCTGTAGTCTGTGAAGAATAGAAGAGGGGTGTAATCCACTGGAACTGGAGTTAACAGTTATGAATCACTGTGGGGACTCAGGGAACTGAACCTGCGTCCTTTGCAAGAGCAGTAAGAGCAGTAAGCAATAAGAGCTATTCTCTAACCCCCTTCCCCATAGTTTAGAAGGGAAACTTAATCATTTGATGGAGCTTCACTCAGCCAATGTCCCATCAATCCAGATGTCACTGGTAGTTGCTGCTACTTCTCAAAAAGTAAGCATCTTTAGCTAGTTGAAAACAAAACACACGGGCTGGAGGGATGGCTCAGTGGTTAAGAGCACAGGCTGCTCTTCCAGAGGTCCTGAGTTCAATTCCCAGCATACATGGTGACTCATAACCATCTATAATGGGATCTGATGCCCTCTTCTGATATGCATGATGACAAAGCGCTCATATATATAAATGAATAAATATGTTTAAAAAAGAAAGAAAACAAAACACACATTAAAGGTGGCACATACCTTTAATCCCAGCACTCAGGAGGCAGAGGCACTCCGATCTCTGAGTTCGAGACCAGCCTGGTCTACAGAGTGAGTTCCAGGACAGCCAGGACTACACAGAGAAATCTTGTCTCAAACAAACAAACACCCATGATAAGACCCCTCTCTTCCCCCCTAAAACTTAGCATCTTGTAATTAATGTTATAATTTCTGCTATAAGCTATTATAACAGGAGCTTGTGAGTATCTAGCCACTATGGTTTCCTTTCTTGAGAGGCCAAGAGATTCTACTGCTTGTGAAGAAAAGAGCTTAGGTGCTGTTTCACAGAGTAAAGTCGTATTTCCCCGGGAAGACTGAGCTAGATTAGTGGCTGTGTAGTGTTGGGTGATAAAAGGGTTTGAGGGAAGAAGAAATGCTTGCATAACAGGTGATACTACATAACAATATGCGTTAAAGGTACCGTTAGTTCTATACTGTCTGAATGTAGTTCAGTAAAACAGAAGAGAAGGGCGAGGGATGTGGAAAGGAAAGCAATCAGTTGGGCTGATCCTACGGACATAGACCTTGGTTTTTCCCCTTTGCCACAGATTTTACTAGTGCCAGCTTTTTGGTGCAGCGAGCTCTTGCCTCCGGGGCAGCAGTGCAAGCCCACTGTACAACCTCTAAGGAAGTGAGCCGTACCCAAGCACCTGAGCACAGTTTCCCGTCATTCTCAGGGAAGGCTAATGGATGCCAACATCCTTTGCCACTGTTTTGTTGAAAAATTACCCTGGAAATAGAGTTTTCTGGATGTGCCAAGTGTTGTAGCATATTGAACAGAAGTAGACTCTTGACCCTTGGCTCAGACTTGCTCTGTCAAGCAGCTTGACTAAACCTCTCCTGGTTGTTTCCGTTTCATTTACCCTGTAGCACATATGCTGAGGACCGGCTGGCTGTGGCAGCTCAGCATTGCACCTGCACGTGTTTTCAGCCGTATGTTTTCTGCAGTGTGGGTGGGCTCTATTTTTGTTGGAGGTCTACTTCAGTTGAGCAAGGATGATGCCCCATAATTTGTTGGCTTTCTTCTATCAGTAAACCCTGGAAAAATGAAAGTTAAGACAGTTTGGGGTAATTTAATATGCGTAGATTATACATATTCTCCATTCCAGTCATTCTGCTCATATGATTCCTCAATTCTGATGAAATTTGAAATCTCAGACTTCTTTCTTTGAAGATTTTTAAGCCCTTTAGGTAGAATTTTTTTTTTTTTTTTTTTTTTTTTTTTTTTTTCCTGAGACAGAATTTCTCAGTGTGCCCTAGCTGTCCTGCAGTTCCTCCTATAGACCAGGCTGGCCTTGAACTCAGAGATCTGTCTGCCTCTGCCTCCAAGTGCTAGGATTAAAGGCGTGCACCACCACCTGGCCATAGAAATTTTAAATGTTGAGTCTCTCCAAAATAACTGCTCTTGTATTTTCTGTGGTGAGTGAATGGGTAGATTGTTGTTGTTGATTCTTTGAGAGAGCCTCCCTATGTAAGGCTAGCTGGTCTGGAGTGCCCTGTCTGTACCAAGGGGGCCTTGAACTTGCGGCAGCCATCCTGCTGCTGGGACTACAGATACACACCGCCATGTCAGACAATGGCCTGCTCTGATTACACTCTTGGTACTTATTCAGCATTTCTTATGTTGTTTGTATTTTGAGACAAAAGTGTATTATATTTGCTGCCCTGGCCTTCCTTCTGTCACATCCCAGTGCTGGTATTGTGAGCATGTCACCTGTCATTTAAAATTTCTAATACCTGACATTTTGTCTTATATTAATGCCATTTTATTTTCAAGTAGTTTGCTTCTTTGTGCCTTAACACGGGTATTTTGTAGGATTTAGTTCCAGGGAGAGTTATTGACGTATCAGTGGCAGCTGTAACAATGTTGACAAATGCCAAGGTAAAAGTAATATGGTCTCTGAGTCTTAGAGAAGGTGGATCTGTATTCCCAAAAAGTGGCAGAAACTAATGTCTCTGAAGTTGTGTCAGAGGCTGTGCATGGCTGCAAGCGTGTGCCTGCAGCTCCAGGATTTAGGAGGTGAGGAAGGAAGCCGAGAATTGTAATATATACCCGGCTACCTGGTGAAACACTGTCTTGAAAAACAAAACAAGTGAATCAAAATGAAACAAGATTTAAGCATAGAGGTGGGATGTAGCTGTTTGATATTACCATGCTTTTTGAGAACCATAAAGAAATGATGAATTTTCTAGCACTCTTCCCATACTTACCAACTTGAAAACTATTTTATTTTTATGTGTATGGGTGTCTTGTTCCTAGTGCCTCAGCGGAGGCTGGAAGAAACCATTGGATCTTTTGTAACTGGAGTTGCAGATGGTTGTTAGCCACCGGTGGGTGCTGGAAATTGAACCTGGGTCCTCTGAAAAGCCAGTCAGTATTCTTAACTGCTGAGCCATCTTTCCAGCCCTCATAATACTCTTTTTTTTTTTTTTTTTTTTTTTTTTTTTTGAGACAAGGTCTCACTAGCTCTAGCTGTCTTGAAACTGACTATTAGACTAGGCTGGCCTTGATTTACAGAGAACTCCCTGCCTCTGCCTCTGGTGTTAGGATCAAAGGTGTATGCCACCACATTCAGCAACATAAATATTTTTAAGTGTATGAACTTTGAGTGTATCAGACCTGTAAGATTTATTCGTCTTGCCAAGCTGAAACTCCACCCATTGAAACACTCCTATCTGCTTGTACTCCCTCACCCCACCCTAGTCCTTGGTAACCACATCCTATTTTCTGTTTCTATTAATTTGACTCTCTTAAAATATCTCATGTAAATAGAACCCTGCAGTGTTTTTCCATCCATTATCTCCTCTCCTCTCCTTTCCTTTTTTCCTCTCCAGTTTCTACGATATACTTCTTTCTTCCTTTCCTGAACTCCCTTGTCCTCCTGTCTCCCATCTTCTGCTTTCCCCATCTCCCCTTTCCTACCTGTCTTTCCTTTCTTGAAAAGCAAAGCAAACAAAAATAACAACCATCCTCTTATTTTTAATGCCTCCTTCTCCCCACACCCAAAGACAGGGTTTTTCTGTGAAGCCCTGACTGGCCTAGAACTCTGTAAACCAGGCTGGCCTTGAACTCAGAGATCTACCTGCCTCTGCCAAGTGCTGGGACTAAAGGTGTGTGCCACCATCACCAGCTTACTTTTTTTTTTTCATTATTGAACATTAATATTTTAGTTAGCCTGTAGAGTAATAGATTTCATTATGACATTTTCATCTTTGTTCATATCCTTGCCTCCATCACCCTTTTTTTTGTCTCCTCTTTCCTTGTTATTTTCCTTTTCTGCCTCTTGAATATTGTCTCTTTTTCTTCTGTGTGGTATTTCTATAATCTGAAAATGAGAAAAATATTGCAATACTTGGTCTTTCTTTCCCCTTATTTCCCCCTCTCCTACCTCCTAACCCTCCTCCCTCCTAACGACATTCACATCGCAAGTATATTTAAACGCCCACATTTAGATCTACACGTGAGGGAAGCGTAAACGTGCGCTGTTTGCCGTTCTGGCTTCTTAATCCTCATCTAGTCTTCGCAGTGGCCGTTCCCTCCCCCACCCTCACGCACAGTCCTACCAGCAACGTGCAAGGATTCCAGTTTGGTCCACACTCTCCTTAGCACTTGTTAGTTTCTGTTTTGAGTGTTGTGACCATCCTCCTGGGAGTGAGGAGATAGCTCATTGTGATTCTGATTTTGTTTCCCTAATGACTTGTAATATTGAGGGTCTTCTCATGGGTTTGCTTACCGTTTGTATGTCTCTTTTAAGGAAAGGCTCCCTCTTGGTTTATTGTTTCAGTATCATGTTTTTTTCAGTGGGTTTATGGGTTATTGTAAACACATTCCTCTTTCTTTCCAAACAACAAAATAACTGTGTGTGAGGACGTTCTTGAAAGGAAGATTTTGAATGTACTGACAACCTTCTGAGTGAGTTAGTGCATAGGCATAACAGGTCAGTTATTAGGTTATTTAGAATATTTATTTATTTATTTATTTTTGGATTTTTCAGTACAGGGTTTCTCTGTGTGTAGTTCTGGCTGTCTTGGAACTTGCTCTGTAGACCAGGCTGGCCTCAGATCCACCTGCCTCTGCCTCCTGAGAGCTGGGATTAAAGGTGTGTTCCACCACATCAGGTTTATACATTTCAAAAATAAATTAAACTGGGTTTCATAATAACATTGTATAACTAGAAATGTATGAACAGCCTAGAGTTATATTAAGGGACAGAATGATATTTGAAAGGGCTTCTTGCCTACAGAGTAAGTTCCAGGACAGCCAGGCTACACATTGAAACCCTGTCTTGAAAAACAGACAAACAAGAGAGACACTTTCCTTGTAACAGACTATTAGTTGCCTTTCTGTAACAGTGATAACACCGTAACAAGGCAACTCACAGCTGGAGGACTTTTAAGACCTTAAAGTTTCAGAGGAAAATGAGCCGTCACTGTGATGGTGGGGAGCAGGGTGGTGGGAACAGCTAAGGGCTCACATATCAACAGAGACAGTAAATAGCAAAGGTCCTCAGGCTTTCACAGCCCGCTCCCAGTGACACACTTCCTTCAGCAAGGCCACACCTCCCAAGCCTCCCCAAACAGGGCAGCCGAGTGGCAGGTGTTCAAATGCCACAGACTCTGGAAGACATGTATCCGAGAGTCACCGCTCTCAGTAGCCCAGGCTGGTTGTGAAGCTGCAGTACAGTAGATGATGACCTTGGACTTGTGACACTTCTGCCTCTGCCTCCCAAGTGTTGATGGGTTTATGGTTTATGATACCAGGGACTGAACTGTAGGTCTCATTCAGCTGAGCTACACACCCAGGCCCTTGAAAAAGCACATCTGAGGTCAGTAATTTCGCACACTTGTTTGTGTCCAGCGTCCTTGTAGCCAGTCACCACAGATTTAGCAGTGGAAACAACGTCTAGTTATTTGTACCCTGATCTCAGTTCTGTAGGTCGTGTGTCTGGGTGCAGTGTGGCTCATTTGGCCCTCTGCGTCAGATTCGCAAGGATGAAGTCCTAAGTCTCTAGGCCTGTTTCTGGAGCTCTATGAAAAATTGTTTTCCAGGCTCCTGTTGCGCGTTGTGAGAAGTTGTTTCTGTGGTGGAGGGACTGGGGAGAGGTAGCACTGAAGAAGGCGTTTAGAGCCTGCCAGGGCAGAGCCGTCCTCCCACAGTGCAACTCTGACTGGGCCTCCCTTCCTTTGTAACTGTCCTTCTGTGGCCTCGATTTTTTTCCTCCTTCTAGCGGCCTTTCTTTACCTTCAGGAGTCCTGGTTCTGTGGAGAATGGCTCCTTATTCCTGACACTACCACCACAGACACCGTTGCTCCAGCAGTCCTGAGAAACTTAATTTTTCCAGACATAGCAGCATGCGCGTACTCTCTCATGGCCTCCCTCTTTAACTGTTTTCCTTTGCAGTGCTGTGGACTGCACCCAGAGCTTGTGCACGCTGGGCACGTGCGCTCCCCTAACTGCTCTCCAGTTGAGGGGTTTCCTCCTCGTCCTACAGTGTTCTTCCTCCCCTGCGCCTTTACATCCGCTGACTGGCTTATTCCCCTTTACTGTTTAAGTCTCAACTCAGAGGACGGGACCTCTGAACAGTCCCTCTGTAACACCTCCAGGGTTAGCCTCTTTTGTCTGTGTCACGTTATAAGCAAATGGCGGCCAGCACCTCTGTCTCTCATTGGACACTGGAACATTGTCATGGCTTTTGCTCTCTTTTCTCAAAGGTGTGAATTCCTTGAGAGCTGAAGTGTCAGTTTCCTCTCGTGTCCCCCATGGCTAGGGCAGAGCAGGTGGCCAGTAACTGTGGAGCACAGAGAATCTCCTTTCGCGTTTATGGACACATGGAGAGGGCTTCCTGGGGAGAGGGGCAGTGGTGTTTTATTTGTTCATTTGCTTGTTTGAGAAAGGGTCTTACTGCATGGATGTCATGCTGGCTTGAATGATTCTCCTGCTCTTGCCTTTTGGTGCTGGGACCACACACACGCACCTCTACAGCTGGCTCATCATACAGAGTTTAATGGAATTGAGTAGATACATTCATTCTTTATGTGAAAGAATGTCTACACAGTAAGTGAAAGTGCATGGCTGGCCATATCGTAGAAGCTGTAAGTGCCCCCTTTCACTCTGCTTTACTCCCATAGCATTTGTTTTGCTTGTCTGGTAGCTATATCTCTAACTTCCAACTGTGTCTACAAAGGAATATTGTATACATCCTAGGTGCTACCTCAGATGATGAATTTGGATGCTGGAAGAAGTTAGGTAAAATATATAATAAAGAAAATTTCAAATATCTTTTTGTTGTAATAGCTGGCTTCCATATTAGTTTAATGAACACCTCTCTTCCTAAAAGAGTTTGTTCAATTTTGTGTTTTCTTTTTTCCTTTTTTTCTTTGAGGCTGGTTGTGGCCCTATCCCTGATAGTCCCAGAATATGCTTTGTATACTAACCATACAGGCTCTCTTAGTTAGGGTTCCTATTGCTGTGAAGAGGCACCATGACCATGGCAACTCTTATAAAGAAAAATGTTTAATTGGGCCTGGCTTATAGTTCAGAGGTTTAATCCTTTATCGTTATGTCAGGAAGCATGGCAGTGTGCAGGCAGACGTGGTTTCAGAGCAGTAGCTGAAAGTTCTTCATCCAGACACACTAAATCTGTTAGAAGTAAAAGTGGGAAGAGCCTGGACCTCATTGGCACAGGAGACAACTTCCTGAACAGAACACCAACAGCAAAGGCTCTAAGATCAACAATCAATAAATGCAACCTCGTGAAACTGAAAAGCAAAGGACACTGTCGTCAGAAAAAAGTGACAGCCTACAGCCTGGGAAAGGATCTTCACCAACCCTATATCTGACAGAGGGCTGATATCCAGAATATATGAAGAACTCAAGAAGTTAAACACCAACAAACCAAGTAATCCAATTAAAAAATGGGGTACAATGCTAAACAGAGAATTCTTAACAGAGGAATATCGAATGGCAGAGAAACACTTAAAGAAATTCTCAACGTCCTTAGTCATAAGGGAAATGCAAATCAAAACAACCCTGAGATTTCACCTCACACCCATCAGAAGGGCTAAGATAAAAAACTCAAGTGACAACACATGCTGGAGAGGATGGGGAGGAAGGGGAACCCTCCTCAATTGCTGGTGGGAATGTAAACTGATACAATCACTTAGAAAATCAATCTGGTACTTCCTCAGAAAATTAGGAATAGTGCTTCCTTAAGATCCAACTATACCACTCCTAGGCATATACCCAAAAGATACCCCACCATTCAATAAGTTACATTTGCTCAAACATGTTCATAGCAGCTCTATTCGTAATAGAGAACCTGGAACCTGGAACCTGGAACCAGAACCAGAACCAGAACCTGGAAACAACCTAGATGTCCCTCAATGGAGGAATGGATACAGAAAGTGTGGTACATTTGCACAATGGAATACTACTCAGCAATTAAAAACAAGGAAATCATGAAATTTGCAGGCAAATGGTGGGAACTGGTTACCTGAGTGAGGTAACCCAGATCCAGAAAGACACACAGGGTGTATACTCACTTATAGTGGATATTAACAGCAGGAAGAGAGAGACACTGGGCCTAGCTTGAGCATTCAAAGCCCACCCCAGTGACACACCTACTCCCAAAAGGCCACCAATGCTTCAACAAGGCCATAGCTCCTAACACTGCCATTCCCTATGAGCCTATGAGGACCATTGGGGTGTGTGTGTGTGAATTTAAAGCAAGCTTTACTAAATACTAAATACTGACCAAGAGGCAGACTTTGGTCAGTACCGTTCTCTGGAATTTCCCAGCTGGAATGGCCTGTGAGTACCATTTTTACTCAAGCCACCACACCAGTCTTTAACTCAGAGTTTTGCCTAGTCCTCCATGGTCATGTGAGCAATGCTACTTAGGTTTAACACTGTATTTTTCTTCAGATATATTTGTGTATGTGTGGCTACATACATGCCATAGCATGAATACGTAGGTCAAATTGTTGCCAGAGTTGTTTTCTCCTTCCACTTTATGGACTTGGAGAATCAAACTTACTGCTTTGTAGCTGGCACATTTACCATTGAGCCACCTCAGCACCCCAAGACACCTTGAGTTAATGCAGTGAGGTAAAGCAGCACTGAAAAGATAGGAAAGTAACAGGGGTGCAGGAGGGAGGGGTAAGAGGGTAACAGAGTGGAGGAAATGAGCACAGTGCATTATGGATCTGTATGAAGTTGTGAAAGAAAAAATAAATATGAAAACTAAATGGAGTTGTATTAGGATAGGTTGTTAATTTTTCCGTGAGATAAAACCTCCCTCATAAACTGAGCCCCTTAGAGTGAAGCTTGTCGCTCTCACGGAGATAACACACCTTAACCATTATCTTGTTATGCACATTATTAGGGTTTTTCCCTTCCCAGAGAACACCACATATTTACCACCTGGGAAGAAAATGTGATGTTTGCAGATTCCCTGGGTTTGCTTCCTTTTTGACATTTCTGTTAAACACTAATGGTTTAAAACTCGTCCTAATAAAATACTTTTTACGTTTGAGAGCGTGAATCTTCTTGAGTTTCTTTTACTGAATGATTACCTGGGTATGCTCAGCTCTAGATGCAGGCTATTTCCTGTTTTCTGCTCCCCAAATCCAAGTGAACTGAGCTAGTTGAGGAGTTCCAACCGTTTGGATAATGAAAATGACTCACCTTCAGGAACAGACCAGAGAAAGATGAACAGTGTCAGTTGATACTGTGTGTGTTTTGAAAAGGCAAAGTAAAGGGTCCTACATCCTGCAGTGTGTATCTTGAGACCCAACATAATCAAAGTTCATTCTGGTCTAAGATGAAAGACAGCTTTAATTTTAGCATTCCCTAAAATGTGATTCTAGAAATAGTATTCAATGCAGACCTAGTTTGGATGCTGAGGTTACATTTCTTCTCTGCGGTAGAGTAATGATCCTTGGGCTCCCAGGCTCCCAACATCAGCAGTGGCCGGATACTCCTCTTGTATGCCATCAGTCCTTCAGAATCCCGTACTGGACACTCCTCTTGTATGCCATCAGTCCTTCAGAATTCGCATACTGGCTGTCTTGCTGTAATGTCTGTTTCCTTTGGAGGGTGGGGTGGGACTTGGTTTTGTTTCTCTTTAAAAATAAATGAACAAAAATACATAGTATTACTTTGTTAGTTCAGGCTAGCCTGGAACTCATACATGCAGCCCAGGTACATAGTTTCAAGATCCTGGGTTTTCCTCTGTCCTGGTCTGTGTTTATGTTGTAATCTGCCCACCTACCTACCTAAACTCGTGACAGACTGCCTCAGCCTCATGAATGCCTGGCTTTTCTTTCATTAAAAACAATCTCCTGCCCCTCTGCTGCAGGCTGTACTCCGGCTAGTTACTACCCAGCTCTTCTTCTTCTGCCCTCTTCCCATGAACTCAGTAAGTACATTTTTTTACTACGTGTTTTCTAAATTGCCTTGATTTTTTTTTTTCCTGACACAACACACCTCTGTCAAGTACTGTTTTCCTTTCTGTACTCTTGGGAGTAGTTTATGTTTTGAACCATCCTTTTTAAAAATTAGGGCCAACACACCATCCATCTCTGGATCCCAAGGGTTCTCTGGGTGTACGACACACCCTCCTACTGGATCCCTCCTTCACTGGATTGGACTCTGTGTTTTCCTCTGTCCTGGTTTGTGTTGTAACTAACTAGGGCACATCCTGAAATAAGTTCTTTAGGGAGGATGTGAAGGAAGTGAACCTTCTGACTGTTTTCATGTATAAACCTAAATTTCTTATATTCCAGTTTCCATTATTGACTGGGTGTAGAAATTGGAGCCTGAAGTAATTTTTCCTGAAAATTTGAAAACATGGATCCTTGTCTACTAAAGGGTCAAGGGTCCTTTGTATGTGATCTCTTTTTCTTTTTCATAGTTGTTTTGAAATCCTCTGGGGATTGGTACAGGCTCTGTATCAGTTGAATTGGACACTAGCTGAGCTTTGGTAGTCTTTTTTTTTTTTTGACATAGGGTCTTGTTATGTAGCTTTGACTGGTCAGGAGCATATGTCGGTCAGGCTGGCCTTGAACCCACAGAGATCTGTCTACTTCTGCCTCCTGAGTGCTGGGACTAAAGGCATATGTCACCATGCTCATCATCCCATTGGGTCTGAAGACTTAGAACTTTTTTCCTCAGCTACAATAGTCTGTTGTACTCTTCTGTTTCCATGTTCCAGGGCTTTGTCAGATGTGTCTTGGATTGGTTCCTTGTGTCTCATGTACTTTATTGTGGCCATCTTTGCATCCTTTTCATACATTATAAAAAAAAAAAAAAAAAAAAAAAACTCGGGGAGGAAAGGGTCTCTTTTAGTATACAGCCTGAAGTTCATCATGAGGGAAGCTAGGTCTGGAGTTCAGGGTAGAAACCGGGAAAGCACGCTTGACCTCTTTGCTTACTACTTACGCAGTCCAGGCACTGCTTAGGGATGGGCCGCCATCTTAAACCCGTCAGTGATTAAGAAAAAGCCCCATAGGTGTGCCCACAAGCTAAGTTCATGGAGGCAGTTCCTCAATGAGGCTCCCTCTTTTCAGGTGTGTCAAGGTGACAACCAACAGCCTCACACAGGGCCTTCTGGATCCTAGGCTGGCCATGAATTTGTCATATAGCTGATGACATGAGCACACACACATGCCATGGGCTCCAAGGATCAGGTTGTCAGGCTTGCATGGCAGTGCTTTTACCCACTGAGCCGTCTCCACAGCCAGACCTTGACTTTCATATCCTCCTGCTTCTCCCTCTGGAATGCTGGTTATGTGTGTGTGTACGCCTTTCTTATGTTTCCATCTCCCCTCTCCACCCCAATTCCTTCTAATACCAGGTAGGAGAGAAAGGTTAGTGGGAGGGGGCAGAGTTCTCTTTAGCCACTTCCTGCTGGTCAGGGTCGTGGCATTCCTTGGGCCAAGTCCAGTCTTCGTTTCAACAGATCTCCCACTTCTCGTCACACTGCAGCAACAGCAGCAGGAGCAGCAGGGGGAAGCAGGAGCATCCTTCTGTCTCTCCTGTGCCCCCTCTCTCGACGGGCTCTGGCGTTTATTCCCTTTCCAGAGTCCTCAGGATTAATCTGTCTGCAGCTGGTGAAGATCATGCCCCTCTCAGAGCCCGCCGGAGGCACAGTCTGCTGTTGTGGACAGTCTGAACCAGCCCCACACCCGGGATCAAGACAAAAGCACGTGTGCATAAGATAACTGAGTTTTAAAGACACCAACACTGCCACTATGCTTCGCATCTTCCTGCTTCCACCTCTGCTGTCTGGGTCTGTGTGTATAAGCGTGTCTGCCTGTGCAGTGCTGGAATCTGACCAGCACTTCATGCTTTCTAAGAGTGCCCAACCAGAGGAGCTACATTCTCAGGCCTCTCGTTTTTCAATTATTTCCAGATCATCTGTTCACTTTCCTTCTTTTTCTAAGTACTTCTAAAATTCCAAATACTTAAAATTTGCTTTAAAAGGTTTTTTCCAAGTTTGTTTTGTTTGTTGGAGTGCCAGAGATTGAACCCAGGGCCTCACATGCCGCTGAGCTACATCTCAGCCCTTTTCTTTTTTGTGAAATTTCCTCTTTAGTATTTTGATTATGGATGTCCCTCCCTCCCTCCATGGCTCCTTTGCCTTGCCTTTGCTGAGGACCACATCTAAGGTTTGCTAGGTATATGTTGTACTGCTCAATGTTCACAGAGCCTATAGGAGTTTTAAAGAATGTTCTTTCCCTTTATTTTTCTCCCTTTCAGTTGTTTTTTCCATGTGTTTTCTTGGCTCTTTTTTTTCATGCCTCTGGATTTCCTCGTGTACTTCCTGATTCATCTCTGGTTGTCTGTTTCAGAAAGGATTGAGTAACTGGTGTGGTAGAAATTTCTTTATCAGTAGACTCGTGACTTATGTGGTAGCTGGTTGAGGCTTCTCCAGAGCCAGAATGTTGTGGCTGTGTCTTTGCTCCAAGGTTCTAGTCCCCTGTGACATTTGAATACTTCCAAGTTGCATATCCTACACCTACACAGAAGGTTTGGCCATCTCAGGTTCCTCCTTTCTTCAGAAATCCCGTTTTTCTCTTTTTCCATTTTGGTTTTTAGAGACAAGCTTACACACTGTCGCCTGGAATGGCCTGGTGTTCATGGTGTAGCCCAGGCTGCTCTCAGCTTCCCAGAAACTACTGTTGATGCCTGCTGAGTGCTGGGGCATGCATGACCAGGCCAGCCTGGGTCTTGGTTTTGTGTTTTTGGTTGACCTATGCTGAGTGGGGAAGCTGTCAGGCTGCCAATTAGCAAGGTCCTGGTGTAGCTCCTCAAATATTCCCCACCGTCCCTAGCCTGCTGCTCACAACTCCCGTCTTTCCTGCTGGCTGACAGGCAGGTGTCCTAAGGGCTAGGTTGGCTCTCTGAATTTGTTCTGGCTTCCCACAAGCAGTTTGGCTTCCAGCTCACTTAGGTTGTGTGATGGAGTGTTCCCAGCTGTGGCTTGTTCTGCCTCCCCCTTCATCCATCAGAGTTACAGTTGCCTTTTATTTTAATTTTTTTAGAAATATTTATTTATTCTATGTATATGAGTGTTCTATGTATATGAGTGTTCTATCTGCATTTACATCTGCCAGAAGAAGAAATCAGTTCACATTATAGATGGTTGTGAGCCACCATGTGGTTGCCGGGAATTGAACTCATGACCTTTGGAAGAGCAGACAGTGCTCTTAACCACTGAGCCATCTCTCCAGTCCCTACAGTTGCCTTTTAAATTCTACCATTTTCTTAGGTCTTTTATACACTAGTGAACGTCCACCTTTCTCTTTAATGTTGGTGGTTTATTGCTTCTTTTGCTTGTTTGGATGTGGTGTGGCAAGCTGCATAAAGGGCAAACATATATCTTCAGTCTAACGTCTTGAATTAAATGTCCTGTTATGAATTTTAATCTTCCTGTTTTCCTAATATTTGCCGCTCTATTTATCCTCATGACTGCAGTGTGTTTAGAACTGGTAAGTTATTTCAATAAAATTAGGCAACAGAATTAGAGTAAATAGGATTAGAGAAAGAAGAATAAGGGAAACAAAAGTTTTGAAAATAGACAGTTGGGATTTCATGAGAGCTTCTGCAGCGCCTAGGAAACAGCTGCTGGGATGTTATCTGCCCTTGTCAGATACGTCCCTGGCAAATACCTTCTTTCCTTCTCAGGCTCTCACTCCATCCCAGCAGCTGTGACAGCCTGAGAAGGAAAGAAGGTATTTGCCAGGGACATATCTGACAAGGGCGGATAAGGAGCTCAGAAAGCTTGGTGGTCAAGGGGAGATTGCTCCCTGTGCAGCTCTTGCTCTGTAGGTGTGATGACCTGGGTTCAGACCCCATTGCCCACATTAACAGCAGAGGCAGGGTGTGTCTTCAACCCCGTGCTGGGGGTGGAGACAGTGAGGTCCTGGGGGCTGCGGGCTCAGCAAGAGACCCTGGCTCAAAAAATACGGTGTAGGCTGGTATTTCTCGAAAGAGCGTGCACAAATGTCCAACAGGTGTAGGAAAGTCTGACAGGATGGTGAGTGCTGACGTGAACTTGACAGGATATAGATGGATAGCCCAGCAGATGGGCATCTGGCTCGTCTGAGGAATTGTCTAGAGGGGTTAAGTGAAGTGAGAAGAATTTAGCTTGGGCAGCACTGTCCCATGCACAGGGGCCTGGACCAAGTACCAGAAGGAAGGGGAGTGTGAACTCACACCAGCCTCCCTGCCCTCCAAGTTTCCGGACAGCCAGGGTTACACAGAGACCCTGTCTCAAAAGCAAAGAAACAAAGAAAATTTAAAAGGAACAACTTTGTGTTCCTTTTTAAGAAATCAGGTCTTGGGCTGGAGGGGTAGCTGAGTGGGTAAAAGTGGGTGCTGCAGAAGTGGAAAGGCCTTGAGTGTGACTTCCTGGAGCCCACATTCAGGTCAGGTACTGGAGTGTGGTCCCAGCACTCCTAGGGGAAGGCGGAGACAGAGCAGTTCCTGGGAGCTGCTGGCCAGCAGTCCTGGGGTGTGAGGGAAACAAAGAAACCTTGTCTGGAATAAAGTAGAAGGCGAGGACCGCGCTTAAGGCTGCCTGTGTCGGCATACATTCTGTGGCACAGGTGTGCCTGTACACACACGTCCACGTGTAAGTTCTTAAAACTAGCAGGACAGTGTGTGGCTTATTTCACGGGTGTTGAGTGCAGCCCTGCTTCCCACTTGACTCCTAATGCTCCTCACAGTGTTTGATCACATTTATATCCCCTAAAGGATTTTCTATTACTAGAAGGAATTGTTTGAGCATTTCATCAGCTGTTAAGTAGCATTGATGAAATGGACTCGAGATAATTTAGTTCCCTAGGACAGAGGATGGATAGAAACAACCCTGCTTAGTCCGAGGTAGGGTGACTTGTGAATTTATAATCCTTAATTATTATCAGTTAAGCACCAGTCTAACTTGTTTCAGTCTGATTCTTGGCTTTCAGGTGGAGTTGCTCCTTTGATGGATGTTGTGTTGCTATTTTGGTACACCTGGCTTTGCAGTTGTCCTTGTCCTCATTAAAAAAATATTCAGGTGCTCACTTACATGGATTCCTGTGCTTGCACCCTGACCCTTTGTTTTGAGATGGAGTCTCTAGCCCAGGCTGGCCTCAAACTTGTTATGTAGCAGAGGATGGCCTTGAACTTCTGAGCCTCCTGCCTCTTACCTCCCGGGTGCCAGGATTACTGGTGAGTGCCACCACACCTGGCTGACGCCCCGATGCTAGGACGCTTTATTGTACTAGAGAGCCAAGTTAGGCTTTCCTGCATGCCCGCCACCTTGCTAGTTGATCCAAATTCCCAGCCCCACTTCGACTGTTTGTGTGTTGTAGACAGGGTCTCACTATGCAGCCTGGCCTGGCCTGGAACTCACTTTGTAAACAGGCCATGCTCGAACTCAAGGAGATCTGCCTAGCTCCGTCTCCCAGGTGCTGGAACTAGGCGTGCGCTGTATTATTGGGGTCTTTGAATGCCCGTGTGTCTTCCCTCTGAGTGCGTCTGTGAGGAAGATTTAGGGACTCTTACCCCTTCCCCTGTGCAGTTGCCGCTTTCCCACTTCTGCAAAAGAAAGTCAAGAGGTCCACCGGGATTTTATAGAGGCTCCTGGCATGTGGAAAACTCCACTAGCCCCGGAAAGGGTGACTGAAAATAGCAGTGTCTGTGGTGGGTGATGATGGGCCAAGAAGAGCGGTGTCGGGAAGCTATGGCCAAGGGTTCCAGGGCCCCTTGGGAAGGTGGAAGAGGAAAACAGACTTCAAACGTGTGTATGTAAAGTCCCTGGAGTTGACAAAGCATGGTCTAGAAAAAGAAAAATTGGTGAGTTAGTAGGATTTTATCAAAATTAGGGCTGGATAGATGGCTCAGTGGTTAAGAGCATTGGCTGCTCCAGATTCAATTCCCAGCACCCACATGGCAGCTCAGGACGGGCTCTGACACCCTCGCACAGATACACACGAAGATGAAACACCAATGCACACAAAATAAAAATAAAGGTTTTATCAAAATTAAACCCTTGCTTTATAGCAAACTTTGTTTTTTGTTTTTATGGTTTTTGTTTTGTTTTTTTGGGACAGGGTTTCTCTGTGTAGCCTTGGCTGTCCTGGACTCACTGTGTAGACAAGACTGGCCTTGAACTCACAGAGCTCCACCTGCCTCTGCCCAAGAGCTGGGGTTACAGGTGTGTGCCACCGCGCCTGGCTTATTTTTAATCTTAAGCAGCTCTGTTATGTGTGATGTGTGTTTGTATGGCATGTGGGCATGGGTGCCCGTGGGAGCCGGAAGTGTCAGTTCTCCTGGAGCTTGAGTTGCAGGTGCTTCGGAGCCACACACAAGTTTTTAAATTTTTAAATTCTATTGTTTATGTGTACTGCTGTGTCTGTGTGCGCGTCAGACCGCCTGGAAATGGAGTTACAGACAGTTTTGAGCTGCCATGTGGGTGCTGGAAGTTGAACCTGGGTGTTTTGGAAGAGCAGCCAGGGCTCCTAAGAGCTGAGCTGTCTCTCCAGCCCAGCAAACACATTTTTTTTAGATAATATTACAGTTAGACAAAGTAACAGGTTTCCTTATGTCATTTCCATACTTATGGGTCATTATACTTTGTTCATTTCCCTCTCCTGTGGCCACCCCTGCGTCCCTTCTCACACCCCGCCTTGCACTCCTCCTACTCCTGCTCCTTTTTTTAACAGCGCTTTGCACAGAGCAGGCATAAAGCTTAGGTGCTTAGCATCTCAGCGGATCACAGCATTTTACAGCGTCTCTGCAAACAGTTGGCAGCCGTGATTCTTGGGAGTTTGTGGCTGTTTGCTGTGTGATGTGGGTGTGGTATGTGCACATGAGTGTGTAGGTGCCTCTGCCTACCTCTGCACAGAGGCCAGAACACATGCTTATCCTCATCTGTTCTTCCGCCTCTCACCGACTGGGAAGCTGGCCAGTGTCGGTAGGCTGGCTGCACACAGCTTGTAGAGTCCTAAGAACCCTAACCCTCTTCTGTCCCCAGGCCTGGCTTTTCAGGTGGGTGCCAAGTATTCAAGCCCAGGCTCTCAGGCTTGTCCACTTAGCCATGGCCCCAGGCCCCATAGAGACAGTTTGTGTGTGTGGTGTGTGTGTGTGTGTGTGTGTGTGTGTGTGTGTGTGTGTGTGTGTGT
>NW_026591643.1:1878834-1901783 GCF_907164565.1 Psammomys obesus | reverse complement strand
TGTGTGTGTGTGTGTGTGTGTGTGTGTGTGTGTGTGTGTGTGTGTGTATGTGTATGTATATGTATGTACAAGTGTGTGACCCTGGCTGTGCCGGAACTTGTTCAGAGACCCACTGCTTCTGCCTCCCAAATGCTAGGACTAAAGGTGTGGGCCACCACTGCCTGCCTGGCATTTAAAAACAAAATTTTTTTTTTTTTTTTTTTTTTTTTGAGGCAGGGTTTTTCTGTGTACCCCTGCTGTCCTGGAACTCAATCTATAGATCAAGCTGGCCTTGAACTCACTGCTTGTCTCTGCCTCCTGAGTGCAGGAATCAAAGATGTGTGCCACTATGGCCCAACATAATATTTTGTTGTTGTTGTTTTGTTTTTTAAGACAGGGTTTCTCTCTGTGTAGCCCTGGCTGTCCTAGAACTCACTGTAGACCAGGCTGGCCTTAAACTCACAGAGATCCTCCTGACTCTGAGTGCTGGAATTAAAGGTGTGGGCCACCAGGCCTCGTAGGCATAATTTTTTGAAAATATTTATTTATTTATTTATTTATTTATTTATTTATTTATTTATTTATTTATTTATTTATTTTGTATACAGTGTTCTGCCTGTACATCAGAAGAGGGCACCAGATCTCATTATAGATGGTTGTGAAGAAATCAGTTCACATTATAGATGGTTGTGAGCCACGATGTGGTTGCTGGGAATTGAATTCATGACCTCTGGAAGAGCAGACAGTGCTCTTCTAAGTCATCTCCAGCCCAGGCATAAATTCTTTTTTTTTTTTTTTTTAATTTTTTGTTTATCTCTTACTTTATGTACATTGGTGTTTTGCCTCTACATGTGTTTGTATGAGGGTGTCAGAGCCCCTGGATCAGGAGTTACAGACAGTTGTGAGCTGCTATGTGGGTGCTGGGAATTGAACCCGGGTCCTCTACAAGAGCAGCTAGTGCTCTTAACTGATGAGCCATCTCTCCAGCCCCCTAAATTCTTAATGTAATCAAATTTATCAGTTTTTTCTGTTATGGTCAGAGATTTTGTCTATAACTTTATTGCCCTTTCTTTCACAACTCTAGTCTATAACAAACTGTAATATATAATGTATCACCTAGAGTATCATTTAATTATCCCCCCTCAATAGGATAATAAAGTGATCTTGGGCTGAGAGTTTTTACAGCCACAGGAATTCCATGGCAGTGGCTCAGTCAGTCATCTCTAGAATAAGATGGCCCCCAGAGAGACTAAAGATGTCTGATTTACTGTTTGGTCCCTACCCAGTAAAACAGGTGGGAGTTTCCATTAAGATCCTTCATACTGAAAGTCCACGAGTAGGGAGAGGTGTGGCTTACAGTTCAGTGTCCTAACACTAACAAGCGATTTGTGCTAAGTGGCCAGTTAATATGCCGTCGTGGTCTGGAGCTGTCCTCACTCAGCTTTGCCAGATCATCCAGGCAAACTGACCAAAGGGACGAAGATCTCCAAGCATGGTTTACTCTAAGAAAGGGATATGAAGCTTTGATGTTTATTGAAAACAACACTTCAGGTCTGACAAATGAGCTGGAGCTTGCCACCAGTGCTTGCCTGAGTTCTGGCTTACAGGGCAGGATAATCATTCTCCTGGCCACCCTCTACCACCCTTAGCTGGATTTGCTTCTGTGTCCCCTGAACCCTTTTCTCTAGTACTTTGCATATTAATTTTCTGCTTTATTTCTGCTAGGTAAGAAACAAAGGTCCTCGACACAACCAAATTTATCTTAAACTTTTTGTTTGTTTGTTTTGGTTTTCTCTGTGTAGCCATGGCTGCTCTGGAACTCTGTAGACCAGGCTGGTCTTGAACTCACAGAGATCTTCATGCCTGTAGTCCCAGCCCTCGGCAACCAGAGGCCAGCCTGGTCTATAGAAGGAGTTCCAGGACAGCCAGGGATACACAGAAAAACCCTGTCTGGGAAACAAACAAACAACCTGGAAAGAATGTAATCATACGTCAGTCAGGGTCACTCAGTTGTGAAGTCTTAGTTTCTGGGTGGGGGCAGGGACTGCATGGAAAATTTTGACTTTCTGAGGGGACTCCCAACAGTGAATTTTGAACACTTGACCATAATGTGTGGGAACCAACAATGTATGTGTATTTACATATGAGTTTATAGCCGTGAAACCAGAAAGGAGAGTGGGAAAGGGGACGAAGAGATGATGAAAAAGTAGGACATAGGGGAGTACATGCAATGGAAAACAGAAGGGAGGGGGCACACTTGAGGCGGAGGGTAGGAGGGTAGGAGGGGCCGTAGGAGAGAGGAAGACTGGGGACAAAGTGGACTGAAGTATAATGTGTAAAGTCACAGTGAAACCCGTTCCATGTTAGCCTAAGTTGTTAAAGGTTCAGGGCTGAGGAGAGGGTTTAGTGGGTAAAAGCACTAACTAACAAGCCTGACAACCTGAACTCAGACCCTGGGCCCTGCCACACGTATGGGGTGACCCCAACATTCCTCTAGTGAGGTGGAGGTGGAGACATAACTGTTAGGAGTCTTGACCTCCAGCTAGCTTGGTGTATGTGGAGCAGAGGAAATCAGAGACCCTGCCCCACATGAGGAACCATTAGACACTGCCCCCAAAGTGTTCTCTCCCCTCATGCACACACGCACAAAGATCTGAAAGACTTACTAGACATGGGAGGATGCTAAACAGGTCAGTGCACAGAGGCTCTTGATAGCTGACAGCCGTAGCTGGTCCTTGATGACTGGATTCAGCGCTGCTCTGTCCTTCCTCATGCTTTTCTGTCTCCCTTTTAGAAAAGCCATACCTATGGCTTAAAACCCATCTGTGTAGATAAATGGGTGCAAAGAGAGATGAGATTCAAATCTCATTGACACCAACTGGATATTACCTTTGTTATCAATATTTTCTCCCTGGTATTTCCTGTTCAGATATGGAACAAGGCTACAGAGTGATAAGGATAAGGTAAAGATTTTATCCCTGAGTTATCTGGAATCAGTTTTTAAATAATGACATTAATTTTCATGGTTCTAGCCTCATTTGCTCATTGCATTGATGAGGAGGAAATGGGCTCCTTACAGAGTTGTCCAGTTACATAGCGCTGTAGTCTGTATCAGCCAGCTCATCACTGACAAATACCTGAAGTAAGCAATTCAGAAAGAAAAGTTTTAGCTCAGTTTCAGAGGTCTCCATCCGTGGTTAGCAGCTGCATTATTCTGGGCCTTAGTGAGATATAAAAGGTATGATGGAACAAAACTGAACACTTCGTGGTGGTCAGGAAGAAGAGAAAGATACAAGAAGGGATAAGGCCAGATAGAGGCCTAGGACCTCACCCCCACCTAGAACTCCGCCCCGCCTCCTGAAGTTTTCCAAATAATGTCACCTACAGGGACCACACTTCACAGAATGCTGTGGGGATGCTTCCTATCCAAACCGTAATGGTCTTGGTCTTGTGGCTTTGATTCCTGTGTCCCTCCTCTTAAACTGATTAGATCACAAGTTTTGTTTGTTTGAGACAGGGTTTCTCTGTGCAGCCTTGACTGTTCTGGCCTGGAACTCAGAGGGCTGCCTGCCTCTGCTTTCCCAGTGCTGGGATATAAGGTGCGCACCTTGATAAAGGTGTGTGGTGGCCTGCCACATTTTCATATTTTTAAACAAGTTCCGGGTTTTTTTTTTTTTTTTTTTTTTTTTTATGACTCTAGAACTTAAAATGAGTGGCCTGTTCACTTACTCATTTATTTTTTCAGGTATGGTCTGCTATACAGCCTACACAGGCTGTGAACTCAATCCTAATATACAGTCCATTTGACAGCTACTATAAGGGTCAGCTGAGATGGATGAGGAGGTAAAGGAATTTGCTAAGCAATACTGGCAACCTGAGCTTAATCCCCAGGACCCTTGTAAGGTGGAAGAAGACACCAACTCTGCAGAATTGTCCTTTGACCTTTACAGGTGTGCTGTGGCAGCGCTTCCAGACACACACGTTATGCACAAACGTACACACAATCATCACTAAATAAAATAAAACTAGTATAAGCCAGGCATGGTGTTTCACACTGTAATCCCAGTACTGGAGAAGCTGAGACAGGAGGATTGCCACAAGTTCAAATTCAGCCAGGGCTACATAGTGAACCCCAGGCTAGCTTGAGTGAAGTTATACCTTAAATAAACTGAAACAAAAACCAAACCAAACAGAAACCTGCTATGTGCAAATCTTGCAAAAGTAAAAGTTATATTGAATATTAAATAGGTGTGTCTATGATTCAAGTTTTTGAAATGACTACAGTGAAATTTGTTTCTTTGGGTTTTTTGTTCTTTTTTTTGAGACAGGGTGTCTCTGTGTAGCCTTGGCTGTCCTGGATTTGCTTTGTAGACCAGGCTGGCCTGGAACTCACAGAGATCTCTACCTCTCCAATTGCTGGGAGTTATGCTGTCGTTTCCTTTTTGGTTACATAAATTAGCTCATTTGTTGCAGATGCCAGTGCTCTTGCCGATGGTTCAGTCCCTCCAGGGCTGCTTGACTGACCTGCAGACTGTGCCACACCAGCTGTTTTCCGTTGTGGAACCACGTGGCCAGATGATGGCTCGATCTTGGTCTGCCACAGGTGGAACAAGTGCTGGCTGATTTCAACTTTGTTCACCGTTTTCTCGAGGGAGACCCCGTAGTGGGTGCTATATTCACCACGTTTACCATGTTGTGCAGCTAGCCATGCCACCAGAACCTCAGCCCAAGTCCATAGAGCGACTTAAAAAAAAAAATCCGGGAGGCAGGCCTGCTCAATAGGGAGGTTAGACAATTATTGAGCTGCCTCTCAAGACCTGCATCCTGTCCTGACTCCAGGCATCTGTGTGATTTGGGGCAAACCTGTACTTATGCTGGCTTCACTTTATTGTCAGTAACATGCAGTGACAGGGCACAGTCCACCATCTCTTCAGTAAACAGTCCTCATTATGGTGAGTGTAGGAAGTCAGGCAGAGCAGGTTCATCGTCAGAAGCCTTTGGGCATGAGACGCTCTGCCCTGATACCCTTCATCCTGACACTGCTAGGTAACCGCAGCCCGGCCTCCATCTGCCAGAGCGCCGCTGTCCATGTATAGCAGGCTGGACAAGGGCCAGCTTTTATTTTTGTCAGAAACTCTCTTGGCAAATGGTTTCCCTAGAGATGAGTGTTTAATTTTGTGGTGTAAGCATGGTTTGGTGGGAAGAAGAGGAATGCAGAATACTCCTTTGCTCTATGCCACCTGTGTCTCAAGACACTCTGAGGAGGGGGGCCACGAGGAAAGAGGAGGCGAGAAGCCTTAGCGCTATGCTGATTCTGGAAATGAGTTTGAACTATGCATATACGTTTATACGAAGTAAAAACTTCTGCTCTGTATTTAAGGTAAACATTGCCAGATTTATTGTTTTAGAGTTTCTGAGGTTTAATTATGGTTTTTGTTTCTTGAGATAAATTCTCACACTGTTTCTCTGGCTGGTCTGGAACTTGTATGTGGCTCAGGGTGGCCTCAAATTTAGGGTAATCCCCCTGCTTTAACCTGGGTTTTCCCTGTGCTGAGAGTACAAATTTAAGCTGCCGTATTAGCTTAGCCTTTTGTTGTAAACTGTTGTTAAGGAGCAGTTGGAACTGAAGCGCGGCTCGGCAGTGAAGATCACTTGTGCTGCCCCTGAGGACCAGGGTTCAGCCCCCACCTGCATCGTGACTCCCAACCACCTGAAGCTGCAGCTGCAGGGGATCTGACTTGTCTTCTGGTCTCTACAGGCACTGCATATGTGCAGGGCACATGCACACAGATGATTATGAGCCTAAAACATACAGTTAAGGGGTTGGAGAAATGGTCGAGAACAGAGCTGCTCTTCACGGGACCTGGGTTCAGCACTCAACAATCTCTGTCATTGTAGCTTTAGGGAATCTGATGCCCTCCTCTGGCCTCTGCAGGTACCAGACATGTAGACATACATTTATGCAAAACACCCATACACATAAAATTAAAAACATGCAAAGTTTAAAAATTTACATTATGATGAGCTGGCACATTATAGTATATATTTCAAAAATAACCTATTTTCTGACATTTTTGGAAATAAGAAAACACATAGGAACTTAATGTGAATTAATTCATATGTTCATAACATCTCAGTTAACGTGTTTTGTCTAAGAAAATTTATCTTAGAACTAAAACTTTTGTGTTGGAATAAAATACTTGAAATTCTTTTCCTTTTTGCTTTTGTGGGTAGGGTAGGGAGGCAGCAGGCTGACCTTGAACTCACTGTGTAACCAGGTGGCCTCATACTGGTTACAGTCCTTTCTTGGCCTTCTGAGTGCTGACACTGGGGGCACTAGGCCTGGCCTAACATACCTGAAGTTCTTACACTGTAGGTATAGATCAGTTTATGTATCTACAAAATACCAGTCTGTTCTACCACTGACCTTATTCATTATCTTCATTTCAAATAAATATTTCAAATATCTTTTTCTTTTTGAGACAGGGTTTCTCTGTGTAGCCCTGGCTGTCCTGGAAGACCAAGACCTGTAGACCAGGCTGGCCTTGAACTCACAGAGATCCCCCTGCCTCTGTCTCCCGAGTGCTGGGATTAGAGGTGTGCACCAGCATCGTCCAGCTTACTTCAGATGTCTTTAACATCCTTTGCTTCTAACGTCCATGTCCATTTATTTGCAAATCTTAGTAGTTTGACTTCAGCGATGCCTTGGAAATCCAGTCTTTGCCTTTATTGCATCTGGTACATTCCAATCCAGGCAAGGTCTGGGTTGCTGCGGCAGCTTCCTTGAGATTCTCTCGGGCCTCATATTTCTTTCAAAGCTGCCACATTCATATGTAGATTAATTTTAAAATGCCAGTTTTACCAAACTATGCTCATTCATTTATTTATTTATTTAGCAATCTTACATCTTTATTCTCAGTGTTGTCAAACATCTAAAGTTCTGTACATTCTGGATTATTATTCTAATTATTTCTTTTTTATCCAATTTAATTAATTAAGGAAATATTGTGAGCATTTATGTGTAGCATACTGTGAAAAGGTAAAAACAAATAAAATCTAGCTTCTGAAGATACATAATGTCAACATCATTGTTACTCTACCCAGGACCTTTTCCACTTGAAAGTCTGTTCTGCTCACTGCATTTAAGCATGCTGAGCTTATGAACGCTCCTCATTGCCAGGTTTCTGGGCTGTTCTCAGCACTTTACTTTCTATAGCTTTGTGTATTGCTCACTCTGGGAGCTTGTATGGAAACGTCCCCTGAGGTTTAGGCATTTGAACATGTGATCCCCAGTTGGGATACAGTTTAGGGAGGTGTAGCCTTGCTGGAGGAAGTTCGTCACTGTGCCATCTGTGAGAATATAGCCTTGCCTATTTCCAGTCCACTTCCTGTTTCCTGCTTGTGGCTAAGGCGTGATCTTTCAGCCTCCTGCTCCTGCCCCTGTGCCAGCCACCTGCTGCCATCCTCCACGCCATGATGGTCTCTTCTCCCTGTGCACCCATAAGCCCAGATAAAACCTTCTTTGTGTCAGTTGCTTGGAGCATGGTGTTTTATCCCAGCAACAGAAAGGTGTGCTGACCATGCCTGTCTCCAGAGTTTCTAGGTGAAGAAATTCACAGCGTTTTAGATATAGATTATTTGTGGGGGCTGGAGAGATGGCTCAACAGTTAAGAGCACTGGCTGGTCTTCCAGAGGTCCTGGGTTCAATTCCTAGCACCTACATGATGGCTCACAACCATCTATAGTGAGATCTGAGGCCCTTTTCTGGCATGCAGGCTCACATGCAGGCAGAACACTGTATATACAATAAAATCTTTCTTAAAACAAGAAGAAGAAAATTATTTGTCGTTGGAATTTTTAAAGGAACAAAATATTGGTTTTGTTGATCTTTATTTTTGGTCCCTCCCCTGTCCTAAGTCTGATTCCAGCTCACTGTGTGGCCATGGATGGCCTTGAACTCCTAATCCTTCTGGCTCTACACACAATTCTTGGGATGACACCTGTATATTTTAAGTTGTTTTCTGTTATATTAGTTTCTGTCTTTATTATTCCTGTCATTTTACTTTGTTTTATTTTTGTTTTGCTGAGTTGTGTGAACACTTTAATTTTACAGATTTATTTATTTTTGCCTGGATGTATATAGATGCATGTGTGTGCGGTGTCCATGGCGGCCAGAAGAGGGTGCTGGATCCCTATAACTGGAGTTACAGATGGTTGTGAGTCACGTGTGGGTTCTGGGGGGACACCTTCCAGAAGTCCTCCGCAAGAGCAGCAAGTGCTCGTAAGTGCCAAGACAGCCCTCCAGTCCTGAGCTTTTTTTTCTCTTTAATTTTGTTTATGTCCGTGCATCTGCTGTGTGTGTGCAGGTGCCCAGGGAGGTCAGGAGAGAGTGCTGGGTGCCATGGAGCTGGCTGTACAGAGCTGTGAGCTTGGACGTGGGTGCTGGAGTTGAACTCTAGTTGTCTGAAGGAGCAGTGAGGGCTTGTCATCGCCCTAGCCCCTGTCTCTTCAAATTAAAAAAAAAAAAAAGTTTTATTTTTTGGGCAGGAGTTTAAGATTTACAGCTAAAGTGAGCACACTGAAGAGTCTCTGTTACTCTGCATTCTCACAGATTCAGCCTCCGTCTGTCTGTCAGCCTGCAGCTTCGTGGCAGTTACCCTCTGTGAAGCTGCATCTCCACCTGGCCCCTGATTCCTTCCTCTTCCCTCTCACACACTTTATCTGTTGTCTCTTGACTGCCACCACATTTTTGCTCTTTAGGTCTCATGCTGTTAGACTAGTATATAACCTGTTCAGGTTGGCTTTTTACACAATAAAGTGCATCAAATCATTTTTTCAAGTTTCAGGACTGCCAGGGCTGTCACACAGAGAAGCTCTGTCTCAACAAAACTGAAACAACAACAAAACCAAGCAAAAGCCCTGCTGATCTCATCTGGAATGAAGGTGAAGCTCTAGGTGGATTAAAGGATCCACTCCTGAGGTAACAGTGTCCCAACACTGAGTTCAGACACTGAGAACACCACGAGCTTTAGCTTCTGCTGAGGGTGTCATCAGCTCCTCATGCTTATCACTCACAATGGATGTTCAAACCTGAATTTTGAAAAAAGTGTGTGTGTGTGATGAGTATGCACTGTATAAACCTTTTGCCAAATGTGTTTTTAAATTTTCCCTTATATTTACTTTGCGTCTGTTTGTGTGCCCCTGTGGGAACATCTGTGGGAGCTGTGCCACCCACCGCCCAGCATTTTTTGTGTGTATTTGCTTGTTTTTCTAGAAAGGGTTTCTCTGTGCAGCCCTGGCCGTCCTGGTACTCACTTTGTAGACCAGGCTGGCCTGGAACTTACAGAGGTCTGCATGCCTCTGCCTCCCAGAGTGCCAGGATTACAGGCCTGCCACGTGCCCAGCTTGCCTTTTTTTGTTTTATGATTTATTCTTATTTTATGTGCATTGATGTTTTGCCTGCATATGTCTGTGTGAGGGTGTTGGATTCCCTGGAACTGAAGTTACAGATGGCTGTGAGTGGCCTCACGGGTGCTGGGAAGTGTAGCCAGGGCCCCTAACCAAGCCATCTCTGCAGCTCCTGGGACAAGTTCATAGGCAATGCCAGCTAGCTCAGACTTGATTCTCTTGCCATGGCCTCCGGAGTGCTGGAATTGCAGGTGTGTGCCATCATACTGGGCCAAACTTTTGTTTACTCTTCAATCTGGTCAGAGTTTCATTAAGATCGATAGTTGGATTTTAGTTTGGCGGACATGCACTAGTATTGAAGTTGGGTTCATCCACCATCCCGCTGTGGACAGCAGGGATTCCGTCTTCACATGTGTTGCAGGGGACTGTGTGGGCCACATACTCCGCTGGCAGCTGCTTCATCTGGATGGTTTCTCATCCTCAAATGAGAGCTCACACAGCATGGAACCTAGAGAGCTTCCGGACTAAGCCGGGCATGGTGGTGCATGCCTTTAATCCCGGCATTCAGGGGGGCAGACCTCTGTGAGTTCGTTCCAGGACAGCCAAGGCTATACAGAGAAACTCCGTCTAGAAAGAAACAAACAAAAACTAAAAGCAAAGTGAGAAAACTTAGAGCCTGTGTGGGTAAGAGGGTAAGAGGGTCCAGAACTGATGACCTGAGCTCACTTTCTGGGACCCACACAGTAGGAGAGAGCTGACTCCCCTAAGACATCCTCTGCCCTCTACTGAACAGCATCATGAGGACTTACAGGAAGAACAGCTCTCTGAAGTTTGTTTGTTGTAATAGCCATAGAAAACACCAGCTTTTTCTTAGTTGAGCCAGGAAGACATAGCGTTGCTGGAGTTGATTAAAAGAACAGCAACAGGAGTACACAAATGAAAAGGGCTCAGGAAGTAAAAATAGTTGGAGGGAAACCAGCCATGCAACTGCAGGAATAGGACATAAATTACAGGAGGAAAAAGGGCTTTACATCAGTGTGCACGGCAAGAGTGATGTGGACAACACACGTGAGCAATCGTTTTTAGTTCAGAGGGACACATAGAAGACATAGCAACTGAGGAGTGGTGGCAGCTAGGGATAACGGACTTTTCTAGAAATGAGTGTCAGAGTAAGAGCTGTGAGGTAAAAAGGTTGTTCCCCTGGGACCAGAGTGGAGAATCAGGCACAAAGAATTCATCTCCAAAATCCTCTCCCTGAGGCCTAGTTTACAAGGTTCAGAAGTTTGGCTAAGTGAGAGGGTAGTAGAGCCACGCTAAAAAAAAGAAAATTACTAAAAGGAAATACTTTTAAATGACCCAGGAGGGAGAGGCAGAAGGCTCTCTGTGAGTTCAAAGTCAGTCTGGTCTACATAACAAGTTCCAGGACAGCCAGGGCTATAGAGAGAGACCCAGTCAATTTTTTTGTTTTTACTTTCTTGTGTCTTTGAGCTTTTAAAATTACAATAATTTTTTTCAATGAAAAAAAAAAATCTGTGGATAAGGAAGTTGATGAAAATGTCATTACTGAGCAAAAAACAAACAAAAAGATACATAAAATAGTAGAATGTGAGAAAGCCAAAAGCAGTTACGATTTTATTGGACAGCTAAACTGAAAATATTGTAAAAGTGATAGCATTAGCTAAACAACATAAAAAGAATAACCCAGGTTGGGTGCTTTCTTTTAGGTTTAAATTTTATGTGTATGAGTTTACATGTGTGCATGTACTGCAGTGTCCATGCAGGCCAGAAGGAGATGCTGCATCCTCTGGAACTGGATGTAGGGTTGCATGTGGGCCTCCATGTGCTGCTGGGGACTGGCCAGAGCAAGAGCAAGTGCTGTTAGCTGCTGAGCCGACTCCGAGCCCCTGTCTCTCCCCTTCCCCCACAGTCCTGTGCTACCATGTTCAGGCCCCACAATTAAAACATTCATCTTAGGTTCCAAATGTTTTTTCTGTTTTATTTCTTTATGGTGGTGGGATGGTGGGACTCAAACCTAGGGCCTTGAGCACGCTAGGGATGTGCTACCGTGTTACACTAGCCCCGACTTGGGTTTTTATTCTATTCTACAAACTGGCAAGATGAATGTGAGGCTTCTTCAGTGACCTACCTGAGGTGCATAAGGAAGCACAGTGTACTGACTGTCAAAGCCTTGTGATATTCTAATCAGTTGTTCTTGTGAACCGAGAGTAGACCTCTGTTCCTTGCCTTGAGCATTTCATACATTACTTGCTTAATGACTGGAAACTGAGGCTAGAGCTGTCTCCCTGCCTTCTTAGTTACTGTTCGCCACACCTGCCGAAGCCCTCCCCCCAGCCCACCCAACACCATTTCTGCTGTAAATATCTGGAGAGAGAAGCAGAAATCCGCAGATCTTGCTGCTCTGGACAGGTGTCCATTCCCTGATTGTTAACACTGGGCTACATGAAAGTGATTCCATTAAAGTTCTTCCTGGTGTTAGAGTGATTGCTCAGCAGTTAAGACTCAAGTTTGGTTCCCAGAACCCATTGACCTGCTCACAACCGCCTCTAACTCTAACTCAGGGGATCCAACACCCTCTTCTGGTCTCCATGGACACCCACACACGTGCCCATGTCGACATGTACACACATGACTACAATAAACTTTTTAAAATGTACCTTTTCAGGGAGCCTATGGCCTGTAGAGACCATAGGCTGAGACCATAAAGCTGAGACCTTTAACAGCCTGTCATTTACAGATGGCTTCAGGAGTTCTATGTGCAACTCCTAACTCAGAAGCCATCTCTGTTCCCTGGCCTTCCTCTACTTTCTGCCTGACCCTAAGAACTGTCCTTTCTAGACTGTTGTCACCCTTGAGACATCATGCGCCAGACAGCTACCTCCTCGTGGATCTGTTTTTTTAGATCTCCCTTGCCTCTCCTCAAGGGCACTTTATAGGTGCTATTTTTTGGCTATTTTATTTGGGGTCTTATACCTCTACCTCTGTTCCAACCCCTATTCTACCCCAATCCCTTCCAACCCCCCAACACTAGGCAGATGAGAAAGAAGCTTAGGGGAAAGGGGACATAGACATCTTAAGCTACTCCCTGCTGATTAGGGCCACTGGGTTCCTTGGGGCGAGTCCAGTCTTCATTGTTAGGATGTCTCCAACTTCTTCAAACCACCACCGCAGCACCAGGAGCATCAGAGAGGAGCAGCAGCCTTCTTCGGATTGCTCCAGCCCCTCTCTGGGCTCTCCATGATCCCCAGAATTAAACTCTGCAGCTAGCAAAGATCACACTCCTGCTAGTGCAGGACACAGCCATAGTTAACAGCTGAGCACAGACTGCAGCAGCCGTACCCCACACCTCAGTTTACCACAGTCACACACACCCAGGCTTTTAAAGAAGCCAAAACCCTCACTGCAGCACTTAACCTCCAGCAGCTTGTCTTCCTGGTCCCCACCCAAACTCTGTGCCATCATAGCCTGTGCACACCATCACACTGCGATTCAAGGTTTTTGGTTTAGCCTTTGCACGTATTGTCTGTGTATGTCTGCTAGGTTAATCTAATGTGATCTTTGGGAATATCATTTCTCTATTATGCTCTTTTTTAGGGAAGTCTTTCACAATTTGTCTGCCTAGAGTGTTTTTCTGTAGCACTTAAAAACTAGAACACAGAACTGCTCTCTCAACACAATTGTCAAGTTCATGAGGACTGGAAGAGTGCCTTGTTCTATTCTTACACAATTTAGGACAAGCAACCTGGGATTTAAATATATATATTTATATATATATATATATATATATATATATATATATATATATTAGAGTGTCAGTAACAACAGCAAGCAATCCTTACTCTTCTAGTAGGGGAGCTCTGGATTCCTCCAAAGCCTTCCAGGGATGGTGCAGCTCTGCCTTCCACTTCTCCAGGCTCTAGCCTGTGTTCCGTGAATGTTTCTCTCGGCCACCAAGCCCTACACCCTTTCCTTCCTCTCACAGGCTGGCTACTGTGCTAAAAGCTGCCACTCCCATTCTCGAATGTACCATCTGTTGTGCGGCCTGGGATCTCGGCTGGGCCCTCAGCTGGTCGGTCTAAGCAGCAGCAGCACCAAGCCACCATCTGTGTCCTTGGGCTTTGTGCTGGATTTGCTCCCTCCAAATGTGCCCTTTCCTGGGAAGACACTCAGGCTTCCACCACAAGCAGTCTCCTTCATTGGCGGACCCATCAGCCAGCTGTAACCATCTAATACTGAATTCAGTGACCATCTTCAGGGATGTCTTCTCCACAGTCTCTAGAGAGCCTCTCCTGAACGTGGTTTTTATCGTGCACTGCGGTATTGAAGGTTTGCATCCTATTTGAAGGAGAGGCTGTGGCTCATGCAGACCCTCGCGTGGAGCCCCTCACGCTGTTCGTGTCCTGATAGATTTGGTTTGAATAACACATTATTTTGACTGATATCAGTCTTCCCTCAGATGAGAGTTTTGTGCCAAGCTGTTTAATACCTTCTTTTATTTTAGTGTTGATGTTAAATCAGCTTAGCAAACATTTGATGGGTTCCTATGTGTCCTGATTACCACCTTATCCCCTGGGTATAACAAATGGCTCCTCCTCGGAGGTCTAGCCTCCTCCTTGTGGGTCTCCCTCTGAGCTGAGTAATTTTAAGTGTCTGCTTGATACAACCTAGAATTCACTATGAGTGGAGTTTTATTTTATTTTTTTTAAAGATTTATTTATTTATTATGTATACAGTGTTCTGCCTGCACCCTAGAAGAGGGCATCAGATTTCATTATAGATGGTTGTGAGCCACCATGTGGTTGCTGGGAATTGAACTCTGGAAGAATAGCCAGTGCTCTTAACCTCTGAGCCATCTCTCCAGCCCTAGTTTTAGTTTTTAAAGTGACTTTATTTTTTGGTTTGGTTTCTCTGTGTAGCTGTGTCTGTGCTAGAACTGGCTTTGTAGACAGGCTGGCCTCAAATTCACAGAGATCCCCCTACCTCTGCCTCCCAAGTGCTGGGGTTAAAGGCGTGTGACACCCAGCCCAGTGTGAGTAGGGGTTTGATGGGAAATTATCTAGATCATGTTGTCCTCTGGCATGTCTGTGAAGATTGTCATATTGTTACGTGATGTTGGAAGCTCCAGCTCATTGTAGTACCATTGCATGGGGTGTGTGCCACATTGTGTTGGAGATGAAGAAAGATGAGAGATGAAGAAAGAACATAAGCAGAAGCAAGCAGGCAGCATGGCTCTTCTCTGTCTTGACTGTGGGTGTGGCGTGACAAGCTGGGGTTCCTGTCTCACCCTTCTTGTTCCTCCCACTTCTGCTAATCCCCTTCTTCCCTCAAGTCCCTTTCTATTGTCATGTCTTTTCTGTGTGTTTGTCACCTAGTGAGTTTAAGAAAGGTTATTTACAGGAGCATGGGCAACTTACCAGTGGCTACAACAGTGAAGAAAATGTCTCTGTACCCCTAGCAATGATGAACTGCCTGTAGACCCTCAGGGAAAGGTGGAACTTTCTGAGCCCCTCCATACCCAATGCTGATAGACAGTTGATAGACCTTATCTTGTGCATCTTGTTCAGATAACTGCTGCTGCTGACAGTTCAAGAGCACAGTGGCCATCTGCCCAGAAGACAAGAGTCTGTAAAAGTCTGTCTCTGCCTCTACTCTTCCGTTCTTCTGCTCCTTTTCTGTGTGATTCTCTGAACCTTGGAGGGGGCGGTATAGGACTAAGCAGTTCCTTTTCAGAACCTTGACTAGTTATGAATCTCTACAGTAACCACTGCCCACTGAAAAAGGAGTTTCTTTGACGTGGGCATACACATACATATTTAGAAGGCAATTATAGAGACACATGATGTCCATTTAGCAAAAAGGAAAAAAAAAGGCAAAGCTTCCTCTCTGCACCCTATGACAGTTCTCATAAACAAAAATGAAAATCCCAACTGTTTCTTTCTTTCTTTTTTTCTTTTCTTTTTTTTTTTTTTTTTAAACCAACAAAGACTCGGGAGCCAGACGCTGGGGTGAAAACCTGCTAGCTCAGAGAGGCAGAGAAAGTACCCAGCTGACCTTCCTTCTCAGCTCAGGTTCAGATGGAAAAAAACCCAAAAGGCCCACTAGCTCAGCTGACTGCTCAGGAGGAAAAGGCCAAAAACCCAAGGCCAAAGGCTTGCTAGCTCAAGGCCCAAATAGCCACGGTGCTAAGGAGCTAAAGCCGAAGCTAAAGCCAGAGCTTGAGCTAAAAAGTCTTTGCTATTTCTCTACACTATCTGAAATAACCCTCAACTCTAAGTCGCTCCTACTCTTTTTTGTTGTTGTTATTTTGTTTTTTTTTAAGATTTATTTATTATGTATACATTGTTCTGCCTGCATGTACACCTTTATGCCAGAAGAGGTCCCCAGATCTTATTGATGGTTGTGAGCCACCATGTGGTTGCTGGGAATTGAACTCTGAACCTTTGGAAGAGCGGTAGGTGCTCTTAACCTGTGAGCTATCTCTCCAGCTTCCCCTCCTACTCTTTAATCCCTGTCAGCTGGTTTCTTGCTCCACCTCTTTACCTAGGGTTAATTTTATTAAATCCTGTGCACAGAAAACTCTTGAATTAAAGGTGTGTGCTAGGGCTGAACCACACCATAATCACCTGTAAACAGAAAGTTCTTGGGTTAAAGATATGTGATAGGGCTCAACCACACCAAACAAGATACAGGGTTTTACAGTTCACAATTTTGGAGTTCACAATGGGACTAAATATCCTGAAATATATGACCTTCCCAGACATGGGCTTCTGACCAGGTTTACAGTACCAGACATGAATTCCTTCCTATGGAATGGGTGTCAAATACAATCATAACGTGACTAGTTATTCCTACAACAGTGATGGCACTGTTGTACAAGTGAGCACATCTTGCCTAAAGTAGGCACACAGAATTTATTGTTGAGACTATTGATAATTCTCCCCCAGAAGACTGCATATCACCTTCTGGAACTATGAAAGATATGGCTGGAATTTTCGAATTATTGTTTACATTAAATGAGCTCCTAGATGGACATGCTGGGATGTGCTTACAAACCCAGTACCTAAGACATATGACCTGCCAGTTCAGCTAGGTGGTGGTGCACACCTTTGATCCCAGCACTCAGGAGGCAGAGGCAGGTGGCACTCTCTGAGTTTGATGCCAGCCTGGTCTACAGAGTGAGTTCCAGGACATCCAAGGCAGAGAAACCTTGTCTAAAAGAAGAAGAAGAAGGAGAAGAAGGAGAAGAAGGAGGAGAAGAAGAAGACGAAGAGGAGGAGGAGGAGGAGGAGGAGGAGGAGGAGGAGGAGGAGGAGGAGGAAGAAGAAGAAGAAGAAGAAGAAGAAGAAGAAGAAGAAGAAGAAGAAGAAGAAGAAGAAACAAACGAAAGAATTGCCAGTTGAAGACTAGGTAACAAAGTAAGAACTCACCTCAAAAAAGGGGGAAGGGAGGCTTTCCAGTATTTCTGCTAAGCTACTCTCAGACCACACTGGAGTGTTATCCCTTCTGTTTCTTATACTCAGAAACACACCACTTGTGCTGTTTTCTCTGGAGAACACTGTGTGTTGTGTCCTAGGCCTTACATTACCATCTGTTAGAGTCTTCTTTCTTCCATCAGCCATGTAGAATTTCTGTGTGGTTGTTCCTGGAGCCTTTGAGCATCAAATAATTTTACACTTAGATAAACACAAATTTAAGAGAAATATGTTTTAATCAACCTCCCGAGAAGGAAGACTCACTTTCTGTTTATATACTTTATAAACTGTGCTTTTGGTTTTTGGTTGTTTGCTTGTTTTTTCCCCTCCCCCAAGACAAGGTTTCTCTATGTAGACCTGACTATCCTAGAACTCACTCTGTAGACCAGGTTGGCCTAGAACTCGCAGAGATCTGCCTGCCTCTTCTCTTGAGTACTGAGATTAAAGGTGTGCACAAGCATTGCCCATCAACTGTGAATCTTTTACAGTGAGCCTTTGGAATTTTTATAATTAAAAGGTAGACATAGATCTATTTGGAAAAAAATACAGTTCAGTAGTAAGACTTTGGTGCTATTTAAGTCTGTTATGTTAACCCACCTGTATGCCTGCACACCACCCCTACTGGTAACAAAACTTGCAAAACAATGTTGAAAATGTATTTGGAGAGCAAGAGTCATGATGTTTGGGCATCATGCCTTGTAAGCTGCTGTTACAACACAACCTAAGAAGATAATTGGAAAGAGTGAAACTAAGAGTTTATGTGCAGCTTTGTACACACAGCAGAGGGGGAAGAGAGAAAACAAAGTTAAGAAAGAAAAAGGGTTAGGCAAATAATGATCATTTGGCTGGGTGTAGTGTCATTGCTTCACTGGAAAACATTGTTAAAAACTAGACCAACTGTTTGCAATGCAGAAAGAATGCATACTTATTATAGCTGTCTGTAAAGTAAATTGCATCAGGATGACTGGAAAAGCAAGTGGATAATGGAAACTGCTCTTGTAGTATAATGGAATTATACACACATCTTAAAATGTTAGTGGAAAAATCTATAGTTTCAGACTTTTGGTTAATTCAGATTATTTTTGTCTTGGGAGATCTGAGTAAAAAGAAGACTCTGGAATCTGAGCCCTTTCTGTTTTCTTCATGGGCCTGAGTAATTTTGCCCCAAGAATGAAGGAAACCTCCACTTTCTTACAGTCATTAAAGCAGACATGCTGGGGACATACGACACTAGAATGGCCTCCTGGGGTATTGCAACTCCATTCTCAGAATCCATTAAGACAAACTACCTGTTCATCTCCACTCCAGCCCTGACAATCACTAATGCATTTTGTGTCTCCATGGATTTGCCTATTTTAGACATTTCGTATGAATGGAAATCATATGTAGCCTTTTGACTCTGGTTTCTTTCACATGTATAAAGCTGTCAAGGTTCACCCATGTGCTATGCCCTGGGACTCCTGGCCTCTGGTAGCCCAGGCTGACCTTGAACTATGTAACTGAGATGACCTAAACTTTTCATCCTTTCACCCGTGCTTTTTGATTGCTGGTGTTATAAGCATGTGCTTCTGTGCTGAGTTTCTGTGGCTCTGGGACTTGAATCCAGGGCCTCTGTGTTCTGGGCAAACATTGTGCTGAAGCTCTATCCCTAGCCCTTCATTTTTTGTTTTACCATCAAATAATAGCACATTATACAGGACAGCACACTCTGTGTATCCACTCGCCAGCTGATAGGTATTTGGATTTTTTCCATTCTTTTACTACTATAATTAATGCTGCTATGAGCACTTGGAACGTGTCCAAATTCTTGTGTGGACATTTGTTTTCAGTTCTCTTGGCTGTATACCTAGAAATGGAATTGCTGGGTCATATACTAAGTTTTTCTTTAACTTTTTGAGGAACTGCCAAATTGCTTTCCAAAGCAGCTGCTCTAGTCCCCCTCCCTGCCAGCAGTGTGCAAGGTCTAATACAGTCCCCGTCCCTGCCAGCGGTGTATGTATAGGAGTCTGGTATCTTTTGGTGTCATTTCCAGCTCTCAGTGCAGGACTTGCTTTGTGGTAGACATGGAGTAGCTACCAAAGTTCTTACTGATGTCCTCACATCAGGGAAAAGTGAAGTAAGTAAAATGAAGGGTGATATTTTCTAAAACCTCCAGTAGATCACTGAAACCTCAGATCATATCAAAGCTCTGTGGACATGGCTACAGTTTGGGTACAGCTTGGCCTCTAAGTTTCAGGTGCTGGAAACTTGGTCTCCCACTGTACCAGCATGGGGGCAGGAAAATGGCAATACTAATGTGTTTTTTATTTTCTCTGTCTATCAGGATTGGAAGAATGATTTAGATCAGAGAAAATAAGTAGAGAGGAGCAAACCTCAAGGCTCTGCCAGAGTAGGGGCTGTGAGGCATGGTGAGGCCTCTGGTATATACTGTCCTCTACCGTTTATAGCCTTTTACACTGTTGCTCCTTGTGTGGGCCGTGAAGCCTAGAGGGATTTTAAAGATTATTGGACTCACATACAGTATGCTGTGGAGCAGAGCACCCCGTTTTTATACAATGTGTGCAAGAGAGGCTGGTAATAGAAAAAATTAACTGGGTATTTCTTCTACATTCTATTTAATGACTCAGAATCCTTCTTTGTAGTATTCGAAAAGCAGAAATGGCCCACCAAATGGATAAAAAATGAGTGGACCGGTTTTTCTCCTTTTCTTCATATCATGGTCTAAAGAAAGTGTTCTTTCAGTAGCACAGAGCTACCGATAGATAGAGATGGCTCATCAGAGATTCATTAAGGCAATCGGTGTCTTGACTCACCTTTAATTCTCTCATATAACATCTCATGAGTTCATAAATGAAGTGTGTAAGTTACAGTATTATAGTGAGTCTGTATTAATTTTGCCTTAGTAAGAAAGCCAACGTGAGCTGGAGAGATTGCTCAGTGGTTAAGAGCATTGGCTGCTCTTTCAGAGGTTCTACAGCTCCATTCCCATAAACCACCTGGTGGTTCACAACCATCTATAATGTACTCTGATGCCCTCTTCTGGTATGCAGGTGTATGTGCAGATAAAGCACTCATACATAAAATAAGTCATTTTTTTTTTTAAAGCCAACATGTTTTGTCATGAATGTAATGGACAGTAAAAGCAGCTAAGCTAACTCTGTGGTCTCCTGTGTGTACATGACACTGTGGCTGCTAACGAGCTGTTCAGCTTAGCTGTCGCCGAAAAACAACAAAAAGACAGCGCACGCTTCAGATGATTAAACCTGGCCTGTGACCTTTTGCTGTTTATGAACAAAATTTGAGTACACGTTGGGCTGTAAAGACTGCATGCTCCAGCCCTGAACATTCATCAGGCCTTTGAGAGGAGTGTGGGGTGGGCATGAAGAAGGCTCAAGCAAGTGGAGCCCTTTTTTAGGTACCTGATATGTTGTAATGGTTTAAAATTATTTGTGGGCACTAGGGAGATGGCCTAGTGGTTAAGAGCACGTGCTGCTTTAGCAGAGGACTGGGGTTTGATTCCTGTAGCACCTACACAGTGGTGTGCAGTGATGTGTGATTGCAGCCCCAGGAGATCTGGCCCCTTCTGGCCCAATGTGCGCGTGGTGCACGCACACGCATGCGGGCAAGGCACTCATGCACATAACGTTAAAACAACAAAACCCGAGGCAACGTAATAACTTTCTCTGAGAGAATCCTTTGACCTCTCTACGGAGACATAGATTTTTAAATTTTTCACTAATGTAATTTTATTACGCTTATTATGAGTTGTTAATCATAATTTCAAAAAAACGAACTACCACCCATGACCCTACTACTTACTATAAGTGCCTTCAGGGCCAGACAGGCTCTTGTACACTGGCTTCCCAGTTGCTCCGGAGGCCGGGGTAGGAGGGAAGGCTCGAGGTCTCTCGAGCAGCTGAGGAGAGACCTTGTCTCAGAAGAGTTCTAAGGGACAGGAGAGATGACTCAGCCATTATACCCTTGGCTGCTCCCCCAGAGGACCCACCTCTGTTTCTAGCACCATGTGTTGACTCAACCATCTCTAGTCCCAGGGCAGCTGATGCCCTCTTGTGGTCTCCACAGGCCCCAGGTACACACATGGTGGACACACATACACGCAGGCAAAACACCTTAAAACGTTTAAAATGCATAAAACATTTAAAAGTTGACAAGGTCTCTCTGTGTAGCCCTGGGTGTCCAGGAACTCACTGTAGATCAGGCTGGCCTTGAACTCAGGGATTCACCTGTCTCTGCCTTCCTGAGTGCTGGGATAGGAGGCATGTGCCACGATGAATGGCAGAATTTAAAAGATTTGAGTTCTTGTGTGTTTACTAAGTGCTGGTGTCGGCAGCATCCTCAGACTCCCCTCCCAAGTCTACAGTGCTTCCTCATTTAACTGTGTAGATGCCAAGTGGAATCAGGAATGGTACAAAGTGCTGAGGATGTGGAAAGATTGGGTCACTCACACATTGCTACTAGGTGTGTAAGTGTGAAACCCTTGTGCAAAATAGTTGGGCAATTACTTTAAAAGCTAAAAATGGAAATGTCCCATGACCTAGCAGCACACTCCTGCTAGGGAGGAGTATTTAGTTATTTATTTAATCCAGGGAAATTGAAACTTGTTTTGAGCCAGGCATGGTGGTGCACTCCTGTAATCCCAGCACTCAAAGAGGTAAGGCAGGTGGATCTCTGTGAGTTTGAGAACAGCCTAGTCTACAAAGCTAGTCTAGCACAGCCAGGGCTACACAGAGAATCTGTCTTAGGAAAAAACCTACAAACAAACAAACAAAAACTTGTTTTGACCCAGAAGTCCATAGAAAGGTTGATAGCAGGCCTGTGTGTTAGTTAGCTCAGTGTTTGAGCAGGAAAGCTTAGCCAAGCTCCAGTGCAAATAGATGTGACCTAGCGCTCAACAGTAACGGGAAACTCCGTGCACATGTCTCTGTCTTAGTTAGGGTTAACAGTGTGAGGAGACACCACGACTGTGGCAGCGCTTCTAAAGGAAAGCATTTAACTGGGGCTGGCCTCCAGGTGATAGGGTTAGCCATTCTCACCATTGTGGGAAGTGGCAGTCTCAGGCTCTGTATGAACCAACTGCATGGATCATACCATATGACAGTCTTCAAACTGATGAAAACCAAGTGACGCTGCCAGAGAGTGGGAGGGGCACAGACGGAACTGCTCACGATGCAACTCTGTTATGTTTCCACTAGGGGAGTGCATTCACAGATCATACTGTATAGAAATGAATATATACCATCCACACATTATGTGTGTACGTAAAACAGGAAGTCTGGGGCTGGCAAGATGGCTCAGTGGGCAAAAGTGCTTGCCCCTAAGCCTGATGATCTGAGTTCACTCCCTGGAACCCACATGGTAGAAATGTGTCTCATGCATACAAATAAATAAAATAGGTAAAAGCTGGGCGTGGTGGCACACACCTTTGATCCCAGCACTCAGGAGTCAGAGGCAGTTCGGGTCTATAACTCTGTGAGTTTAAGGCCAACCTAATCTACATAGGGCTTTCCACCATAGGGCAACATGGTGAGACCCTGTGTACAAAACCAAATATAATAGAAAGAAATTAAAGCGGAGACTGTGAATAAAAATCACTGGATAGTCTCAATATTGTTCTGGTGTTAATTAGGATTTTGCAAAATGTTATCACTGGGAAAAACTGGGTTAAAGGGAGTTTGTTGCAGTTTTCAGCATTTACATATGCTCCTATAATTATGTACAGATAATAAAATCCAAGTTTTAATTATTCAAATCTACAGCTGGGCGGTGGCAGTGCACGCCTTTAATTCCAGCAGAGACAGGGGATCTCTGAGTTCAAGGCCAGCCTGGTCTACAGAGCAAGTTCCAGGACAGACAGTGCTACACAGAGAAACCCTCTGTCAAAAAATTATTCAGGTTGTTAAAAACATTTATTTGTGTAGGACGTATGGGGACAGGTACCTTCAAGGGTGACCTGTGAGAGCTGGGTCTCTCCTTCTACCACATGCGGCCTCAGGCTTGATGGCGATCCCCTTTGCACACTGAGTCACCTCAAGCCCCCCCCCCCCCCCCCCC
>NW_026591643.1:1877576-1878734 GCF_907164565.1 Psammomys obesus | reverse complement strand
CCCCCCCCCCCCCCCCCGGAGTCTGGTATGTGCGGAGCTTGTGTTCTGGGTCGTCCTCAGCAGTGGTTTGCTGCTCATGGCTTGACGTCACTAAATGACATCTTGGAAAGGAAGGGCTGGGGTTAGTTTACTCTTGGTAGACATTCGCTCACAGGTCTTCATGAGTCATTTGATTTTATTTTCTCCTCGGTGTGGTAGCTTCTATGATGAGCGTGTCTGGCTAGGATGGCTCAGCAGATAGACTCTTGCCACACAAGTCTGATGATCTGAGTGTGAGCCCTGGCACCTTGACCTCCACAGTTGTCTGCACCATACACACACACACACACGGACACACAGACACATAAGCAAATAAAATAAATACTATTCCCGGGCCTCATCCCGAAGATTTGGATTCTGTAGACCTTAGGGTGAGTCCATGAAACTCTTAAAGACTTTATTAGCTGACTGACTCAACACATCAGTTTTCTTCACATACACCAGCAGTCATGAGTGACGGGCTGTGAGTTTGTGCTGAGCATTTAAGATCCTGTCAGTTCTTTTGTGACATGGAGGAATTACTTAGGTGAGAATCTTAAAGTCAACTTACTGATAAAATGCTCCCATCACAAGTGTTGAAAGAGTGTTTGACCAAACTCCCCGTGCACTTGCCCTGAGGACCTGGGATAGAGTGGGCTTGGCTTTGCACTCCCTGTTGAAGAGCCTGGCCCACTTATTAACTATTCTGCGGAATGACCCCTCACAGCTTCCTTGTTTGCCAGGAGGCACACACTCCTGCTTAGTGGCCTGCGCTCTGTAAGGAGGACTCTGCCAAGGCTGGGTGCAGAAGCTCTTCTGTGACCTCTGAAGACAGCACACTCACTCCATTCCGTACTTTTGGGAAATGAAGTTTAGTAGCCTAAAGCAGTTTCTTGTTCTTGTTAATAATTATTACCACCTCCTGCTCTATTCCTGCCTCCTCCTCCTCCATCACTATCTCCTCCTCTTCCATCACTATCTCCTCCTCCTCCTCCATCATTACTTCCTCCTCTTCCATCACTATCTCCTCCTCCTCCATCACTATCTCCTCCTCCATCACTATCTCCTCCTCCTCCATCACTATCTCCTCCTCCATCACTATCTCCTCCTCCTCCATCACTATCTCCTCCTCCATCACTA
>NW_026591643.1:1820466-1877476 GCF_907164565.1 Psammomys obesus | reverse complement strand
CCTCCGCCATCACTGTCTCCTCCTCCTCCATCACTACCTCCTCCTCCGTCACTATCTCCTTCACTTCCATCACTCTCTCCTCCTCCATCACTACCTCCTCCTCCTGCATCACTACCTCCTCTTCCATCACTGTCTCCTTCACTTCCATCACTACCTCCTCCATCACTGACTATCTCTTCTACTTCTATCACTATCTCCTCCATCACTGTCTCCTCCACTTCCATCACTATCTCCTCCATCACTAGTACCACCACCTTCTCTACTTCATGCTCTTTATTTCTGTCTTTTTCCCCGTAGCCTTGTATTCTCTTCTGGATTTTTGTTTGTTTGGTTTTTGTTGTTGTTGTTTGTTTTTTAGACAGGGTCTCTCTGTTGTTCAACTTGGCTCTTAGTCACTTAAGTATTCCTGGTCACTTGTTTCTTGTCTTTCAACCCTCCCTTTCCCTTCCCTTTCTTATTGCCAGACTCTGGTGTAATACCTTCCTAACTGGCCTTTCTTAATGCTAAGAGATAGACATTTTTTTTAGTATTTGGAATTTAGATGTGTTTAAATCTAACAGTATTCCAGTAATTGGTATATTTTCATATTTTATACTGAGGTATAATTTTCATAGAGTGAGCTATTTTAGTTTTCAGTTGTATAGTGTGACAAATGCATTCATAGTATAACCCACACCTGATTATATTGATATTCCCATCTTCTTAGAAATTTCTCATGTGACCCCTGTAAAGCAGCCACTCAGGTGAAATGTTTGGAATAATGCTAAAATTACTAGCACCTCAGAATAGAACACAGAGTAGTATTTTAAAGCTTACAAATAGGGACAGAGTGCTGGGGGATGGCTCGTTCAGGTAGTGCTTCCAGGAGATATATGGAACCATATGAAATGAAGTAATGCAGAGATGTGGTATTGGGCATCTAGCTGCTGGCGGAGTACTTGTTTAACAAGCAGGGCACCCTAAATTCAATCCCAAGCATTCCAGGAATGGCTTGGTAGTGCACACCTCTAACCCCGGCATTAGGGGCAGAATCAGGAGGATTAGCAGTTCACGGTCATCCTTGAAGCCCAGGAGAGGATACTTCAGCTTTTTGCTGTGTCTCCCTGCCTTGAGACAAGCTCTAGCACTAAGTGTGAAGCTCACCAGTCTCCACCCTCAGCACTGGATCACACATACAGCTGTGTCCAGCTGTTATGGAATTTGGCAGCTTGAACACAGACCCCACTGCACCATCCGGCCAGCCCCTTGGTTAATTAAAAATCCTTTGCTGTCTTTTGCCTGCGGGACACATGCTGCATACTTAAGAAATTTGTAGCAATTCAGCTTTAATTTATGCTATCCATTATCTTAACTAATTGTAGGTAATTCTATCAGTGTGTTTTCATGAGGGATTCTGTGTAGTTTTTCTGCATTCCCTTTAGAGCAAAGTAAAGCCTATTATTTTGCCTAAGCTTGTGTGTGTTATGATAAGTAATTACTAGTGTGGAAGGGACCACAACTCTCAAAATGTCTCCGTGGCCAAGAAAGGTGGCACACACCTGTAATCCCAGCTCTCTGGGACACAGACACAGGCAGATCTCTGTGAGTTCAAGACCATCCTGGTCTACAAAGTGAGTCCAGCCAAGGCTACCCAGAGAAACGCTGTGTTCTTTATAAGTTTACTCCGAAGTAAACATTGCTATAATCAAAACAGCTGTCATTTTTCTTTAAGAACTTTCTGTAGGTTTTATTTGTTTGTAGCTTTCTTTAGAATTTGAGAACTGAGGAGACAATTTTGGATTAATACCTGTCTGAGAAATTCCAAAATCAGAGAGGGCCATCTGTTTGCCTGGTTTGAGACATTTTCCAAGTATGATTTTCTTCGTTTGTTTTGTTATGGTCTCACTGTATAGCTCTGGCTGCCCTGGAACTCTGTGTTGTCCAGGCTGGCCTCCAGCCCATAGGGAGCCCCCTGCCTCTCCTTCCCAAGTGGTGTGACTTAAGGGTGTGTCCTCCTATGCCTTACTAAAAACATTTTATCCTTACAACCTGATTTCTTTTCTTTTCCTTCCCTTCTCTTCCCTTCCCTTCCCTTCCCTTCCCTTCCCTTCCCTTCCCTTCCCTTGCCCTTCCCCCTTCCCCCTTCCCTGGGATTAAAGGTGTGAGCCACCTTTACAGGTGTGAGCCACACCCAATTTACAAACTGTAGACAGTTGTGAGCTGCTGTGTGGGTGCTGGGAAGAGCCTGGGTCCTCTGGAAGCGCAGCCAGTGCTCTTAACTGCTGAGCATCCTTCCAGCCCCCAAAACTTATTTTTTTTTTCAATTAGGGACTTTATTTTCTAGACCTGTTGGTTTATATACAACATGGCTTAACCTCAGCTAGACTCCATGTTCTAGTGTCTTATTCCCACCACTCTGCCAGAGAAAAAAAACAAACATTGGTTTATAGGATACAAACTGATTTTAAAGGGTTATTTTTATTTAATTTGTATGTCTCTGTGGGTAGTGGCCCACTGATGCCAGAAGAGTCAGAATCCCTGGAGCTGGAGTTTTAGGCATTTGTAAGCTATCTGACATGGTTGCTGGGAACCAAACTCAGATCCTCTGCAAGAGTACTATATGCTGAGCCATCTTTTTAGCCCTACAAACTGATTTTTAGGTCTATTTTAAAAACTACTGGCACTATGAACATATGAACATTTTTCTACAAAGGTCAGAATAGATTAATGTGGGTGATATTCCCTCCAAGAACCTGGAAGAGACTGCATATGGACAAGGCTATAGTCCTAGTCCAGGGGTCCCTATGACCTAACAGCCCAGCTTAGAGCCCTCTGTGTTTTCATTATTTTAGGTCAGCCATGAAGAAGTCAGCCTTGGTAGCTCATAAGGTATGTGATGTTGGCCTAAACATCCTCCTCTAAGGGCACTTTAAAGGCTCTGTCTGTTCCCGTCTGTCAGTGCTTTTCTAGATACAGCCCTGGCATGCTCTACATTGCAGAAGCCCTGAGGAGGCCATTTGTAAGGTCTGTTTAATGTCCACCTAGCCTCAGTGTCCCGGTACGTTTGTCAAGCCTCATGCTAAAAATTCAGAGAACGTGTTTTAAAATATGCTGCTGTCAAAGAAATTAAACTGTAGCTGCCTGTGGAACTGGATTCTGGGGAGGGTAAAATAAGTACATTTAAAAAAAAAACAGTGAGTGTTAATTTTTACAAGCTTTTGGGAAAACATTGTAACATGTTATTTAAACCTCTTAAAACTGCAAAGCTTTTGACCTAGAAATGTCACTTACTGAAATCCTCGCTGAAAAAAAAAATAATCAAAAACTCAGGGAAAGATGTATGTATTTGATACGGTGGATGGTGGAGGAGAGCAATCTCAGGTCTTGAAGCCAGGTTGCCTTGATTTAAATTCACGTTCTTACTTAATATGTTTTTGCTTAATCCTGAGTGTGCTTCTTGGCGTCTCTCTCTGACAAATGAGGAACAGTCCCCACCTTGTAGCATTCTTGTGAGACAACATGGAGGACCCTCCTGTGCCACTCCCCACAGTGGTGTTTGCAGCGCTGTCCCCTAAGCTCAGCGCACCCAGAGAGCACACCCATCACTGCGCCGCAGACCTCCTCTGTCCGGCTTGCCTCTGGGACACTGACGTGCTCATATGGACTACAGTTCTCTCTGGGCAGCCCCTGCTGAGCTGTCTCTGCAGCACAGCCGCTAGCAACCATTGGGAAAAGCACTCACAAGAGAACCATCGTCGGTGAGGCAGAGCAGAGACTGGCTCTTCCAGACAGTTGGAGGTTAACAGATTCTTTCCTTATGATTCAGATGATTTTAAACATTGGCTTTGATGGCCATATGGTCTCTGCAGCCACTGAACCCTGTCTACAGGACAGAGGCTGCTGTTGACACTTCAGTGATTGGAGTGCTGGCTGTAATGTAAATGCAATCATATTTACAAAAGCAGGTGGCACCGTGGCGTGGCCTAAGCCAAATGTTTCCTAGCCATTGACTAACTTACTCTAATGGCTCAGGAAGTTTAAGAGGATTAAAGTTTAATTTTATCTTTAACATATCTAAAGTGCTTATCAGTTCCAGATGTGGACCATCCCTAGCAATTATTGGTTGGCACTAACAGTATTGTTTTCGTTACTACAGCAAATACTGGAAACAGTAAATGTCCAGCAATACACAGTGTCAAATATATTATGGCACACCCATAATATAAAATGCTAGGCTCTCATATATACCATTTAAACGTAGCTAAGGGAGGGGCTGGCTCAGTGACTAAGCCTATTGGCTGTGCAACCATCAGATCCAGTGTTCACACTCCTAGACCCCATGTAAAAAGCTGAGCGTGCTTGCACTCACCTGGAAACCCGGCCCGGGATGGGGGAACAGAGGCGCTTGATGGCTGCTGGCCTAGCTCCGGGTTCAGTGAGAAACCCTCTTTCAAGGGAACGAGGCGGAGACAGACACTCCTTGTCTTCCTCTGACCTCTGCAAAGGCAGACACACAGGCACAGCCCACGCACGTATGCACGTGCACCGTGTGCACACACAGACACAACGTGGAGCCTGTGGACCGTGCCACCGGGGACTCCGGCGTGGAGCTAGAGTGAGGTGGAGCCTGTCTAAAGCTCACAACTCTCGGTCTTGAGCTCCCTCCCTGTTCTGAGCCTGCGTGCCCTGGGCCAGTTCTCAAGGTGACCGTATAGCCCAGTCCCCTTGGAATTCCTCTCCATGCAAATGCCAGCCCCAGCCAATAATATGCGTCCAGCCTGCGATCTTCCCACTCCCCAAGGTTCAAATACGGCCTTACCCACCCGGACGGGGACCGGACGGCGACTACAGTCTGAGAGCTGCCGCCTGGACACTTGTAGAGCTGTTGGGGAGAAGGACTCCTCTGTTTGCAGGCGTTCACTACTGGACCCCGACCCTCGGACCTGTCTGCCAGGCTTTGTTTCTTAGTGTGGCGCTGGGGACGCTCCATGCTTGCATGCTGAAGGGAGGAGGCGGGCTGCCATCGCCCAGAAGAGCTGTAACACTGAAAACTTGGGGAGCGGTGGGCTGTGACCCTGAGTGCCTGGGAGAAGACCTCTTCCCTCGGCATTACTCTCTGCACTGGACCTTGCCGACCCCAGGCTCCTCCTGGGCCTTTCCAGCCTGGTGTGACATGCCCGAGGGAAGACGGGAACAAGGAAACACATACACACACACACACACACACACGTAATTCAATAACCTAAGGAACGTTTGAATTAAGTAAAAAGATAACTCCCATCATGACGTGAGTCCGCCTCTTAGAAAATAGTCCGTTCTGTATGTGCACATGCATGGGAACAACTGGTAACGATTGTTTTTGTAATTCTTACTTTCCTTTATTCATCTCTGCGCTGGGCAGATGCTGACATCTGTTCTGAAATACTGCAGCGAAAGCTGGCTGAGAGGCCTGGCTATGTGACGCAGACGCGTGACGGAGCTCGTGCAAAGTCTGGGCTCTGGTCTCAGTGCCACCAAGGGGAAACACTGCTGAGGACTCTCCTAGTTCTGGTGCAGTTATCAACATTCCTCATGCAGAAATTGCTCAGCAAGTTACAGACATCCTCAGGGGTGGCTGAGAGAGTAAACTAGACAGACGCCCTCCAGCTGTCCTGTCAGTGGCACTAAGGCAGAACGCGTGGACAGGAGAGGACAGTCTCTCCCGCCTCTGGCTACCTGAGCGCCTAGACTGCAAGCTGGCTTCTCTTAGGAAGTAGAGATGTGCTGCCGTGTTTAGTACCCTGGGTCCATAAGTCACATAGGAACAGGTTCCCGGCAGAATCTCCCAAACTCTTTCTTCAGTTTCACTGACAACCCAGTGAAGTTTCGTCTGTGGCGGGTTGCACGCACATTGTACCTGTGGGCATGTAGAGGTAGCCTTGGTGGGCGTTCCTCCTGAGCAGTTCACCTGGGTTTCTGAGACGAGGCAGTTCACTGGGGCCTGGTCCTCACTAACTAGGCTAGCCTACCCCCGGCTACTATCACAGCCGCGCCTTTCCCCTCACTGCTGCGTCCTGCCGCTCCATCCTCCTCTGAGGCCACCTGGCCTGCACAACTGACCCTCGGTCAGCCACTCCTCCTGGCACTCAGCCTGTACGTCTGTCCATTTTTTTCTCAGCTGTTCTTGGATACCAAAAGAGTGCTGCAGGCATGGTGTAGCTTCCACCTGGGCATTTTGTTTTATTTTTGGTTTTTTGAGACAGGGTTTCTCTGTGTAGTCCTGACTGTCCTGGACTCACTTTGTAGACCAGGCTAGCCTTGAACTCCCAAAGATCTGCCTGCCTCTGCCTCCCTAGGACTAAAGGCATGTGCCATCACACCCGGGCATTTTAGAACACTTGTTTCAGAAAAATCAACTATCATGTAAGAATTCCTTTAATCTCAGGACTCGGGTGGCAAAAGCAGGCAGATCTCCTGAGTTTGAGGCCAGCCAGGTCTACATAGCAGTTTTAGGGCTACACAGAGAAAACAAAATAAAACCAACAAAAAAATCCTCAGTTTTGTTTCAAGATAAATTATCACAGTAATATCGGCAATATTAAAGGAAACGAAGTTGCTAATTCTCTTGTTTGGTTGTTGTTGTTTTGTTTGTTCTGAAACAAGAGTTTCTCTGTAAAAAAAAAAAAAAAAAAAATTAAAAAAAGTTTCCGTGTAGCCCTGGCTGTCCTGGCCTCACACTCACAGAGCTCCGCCTGCCTCTGCCTCCAGAGTGCTGGGCTTAAAGGCGTGCCCCATGCCCAGCTCCCCCTTTTATGGGTGTTCTGCTCACACATGTCTATACACCACTCGTACGCAGTGCCTTCGAAGGTCAGAAGAGGGTGTCAAATTCCTCGACACCTGATTCACAGGTGGTTACTGCCCACTGCTGGGACTTGAACCTGCGTCATCTGGAGAACAGCCAGTTCTCTTAACCTCGCGTCGTCTCTTTAGCACCTTGCCTTTGTTTTTGAGACAGGCCTTCATGTCCCCCAGGCTGGCCCCAGACCTGCTCCATGGCGGAGTTTTACTGTGACTTCTGGTCTTTCTGCCTCTACCTCTCCAGTGCTGGGATTACAGATGTGTAACACATGCCTGGCTTATGCTGTGCTGGGGACGGCCCCAGGGCTTTGAACCCAGGGCACTGCTATTCTTTACTGTGGAACTGACTGAGGAGGTTTGTTTATTATGTGTGTATTTTCTATCACCACCGCTTTTCTTTATTTAAATTAGAAAATGGGTGATGATTCTTACTAATAGGTCTGCCATTTCCAGATAGATGTCACATATCTTTTAAATTAGTCATAATTGGTGCATTAGAGGCTAATTGAAAATGATGTACAAATTTGACATCTTGGGCTAGGTGGTGCTTGGGACAGGGAATATAGTGGACATTGCCCATGAGAGTCCAGCACTAAAACACAGCCTGAGACTGCAGTGTCTCCGATGTTACCAAGTGCCTTACTAGAGGCCGTACTCACGAAGCTGAGGATCACTGTCCTGTGTGCTACCGAACACTGTGATCCTGCTTTACAGCAGCACAATTTGAAATAAAGCGATGCTCTATTAGGAGCCAAGCGCAAAATCAACACAGTAAAAACCCTGCTAGGTAGTAATTTTAAATTGTCAAGCATAAACAAAATTTTGGACCATATTTTTTAATCAAAGGCTAGATTGTAGGTAATTGTTACAAAAACAGATCACTAGAAACATTTAGCAAATGCTACATGGGGAAAATAAACCTAGTTAGAGATGTAATTTATAGCTGTTTCTTTTTTCAGGTGTCATTTTAAAATGTAAGGCTGAGGCCAGGTGTGGTGGTGCACGCCTTTAATCCCAGCATGTGGGAGGCAGAGGCAGGTGGATCTCTGTGATTTTTGAGGCTAGCCTGGTTTACAGAGTGAGTCCAAGAAAGGCAGGGCTGTTACATAAAGAAACCCTGTCTCAAAAAAAAAAGTAAAAGAGTAAGGCTGCAGCTCTCAGGTATTAGGGAAGTATAAAGGCCGTTACACTGTTTTTTTTTGTTTTTTGTTTTTTGTTTTTATACTGAAGTCACAGCAGTTTTCTGTAGCATGCTGGATAAAAATGTGTTTTGCTTCTTTGGTCATGATGTCTACGACAGGTGATGCCCAGCACCCTGCTGGGACATCATTAATCTGCCTTCCTCTACAACATTTGGCCTTCGGTGTGGGGTTAGCATTCCTGGAACACCTCAGCTCCCGGGGCGTTCTTCAGCTTGAACATAGGCCAGGGGAAGTGGGAGAATGCAGCTCATGGAGAGAAGAGCAAAATACTCTTACCCCAGAATCATCCTTTCACATCACCCAGTGTTCTTCAAATTATCAGTTGTCTCACAAGTATTTTGTCATGCTCTGTGAGGCTTAGGGGTTAGCTCAGTGGCAGAGTGCTTGCTTAGGAAGCAGGGTCCCTGGGTCTAGTCCCCAGCACTGAAAAAAATTAGAATTGAGGAGGGGGCAGAGGGAGAGACAGAGGAAGAGCATGTAGGCGGGAAGGGTTAGTAGCACAGGCACCTGCAGCCAAACGGGGGAGACCTGAAGTCAACCCTTGAAATCCACATGGTGCCTGTAGACAGTCAGTTTCCACTGGTTGTCCCTCGATCACCACACATGTTCTGTGGTACTTGAATACACACACACACACACACACTTAATGGGGGAAATACAGAAAGAAAACAAAACCTTTGGTAGTCTCACAAATACCAATTTCTCTTTTGTTTTGTTTTGTGTTTTGAGACAGTCTCACTATATAGCCCTGACTGGTCTAGACCTTTCTATGAAGGCTAGGCTGGCCTTGAACTCAGAAATCAGACTGCCTCTGCCTCCCAGGTACTAGGATTAAATTGTGTTTCATCACTACTGGCTTTCAAATGTCATCTTCTGAATGTTTTTATATTAAAATTATGTCATTCCCTCTTCTCTTTCCTCTCTCCAGCTGTTCCCATGTAACCGTCCTCAGATGCATGGCCTCTTTTTCTCAAGTTGTATACACATATACAAATAGAACCTGCTCAGTCTTTACAGCGCCACATTTGTGTGTGTGGTTTGTCCTGGGGAGACTGTTTCTCTCTCCCAGCATTCCTTGGTTGTCTGTAGTTCTCTAGGCTCTGAGTGTCCTTCGTGCTATCATGTCTGCTGGAGTCCCCATTGTCCAGGTCTTGGTTCTTTGGTTTGGTGTTGTTGTTTGTTTTACAGTTTTTTAAAATTTGAGTCAGAACACTAAAAAGATTCCTATGCTGTGACCATTTGCTGTAGTTCTTAAATATTTTTCAGTCTGTGGGTTTCTCCTTCTCTCACTTTGCCCCTTGTGATTTCATTGTTAAAGAAATGGTATCTTTGTGTTGCAGTTTCCACAGCATGGAGTTTGCTCAAACTGTTACTTGCTTCAAGGTTGCCAGTTCTGCGGTCTGTCTCCACCATTTCTGGTGAACTGGTAGTTGGCTTTTCCCTCTGACCCCATTGTCTCCTGCTGGTGTAGCTCGACTCTTTAGTCTCCGTCTGCTTTCTTCGCATGTTCATGTGCTCACAGTAGTCTACTGTTTCCCAAGGGTGAGAAACTGGCTCAGGAATGTAAAAGCAAAACTAGCTTTTCCTTGTGTGTGTGCATCTTCGAGTTATTTTGCTCAGTTCTCTTTGTAGACCTCGGTTCTGATGTTAGCTGCCAGGCTGTGTTGACCGACCACCTCGTTGGGTATTAAATGGCTTCCCCTTTGCTGTTGGAGAGCACTGACCCTGCAAGGCAGTGTCAGAGCAGTGGACACAAAACGATGCAGAGAGCTTCCCGAGTGTGGCTTTGCCAGTTGACATGCAGGGAATGATTTGTGCTTTTCTTTCCTTACAGTTTCCTCTTTTGTTGCTGTTTTGTTTGGTTTTCTTCTTTTCAGACAGGATCTTGTATAGCCTTGGCTCCTGTAACCAAGGATGGCCCTGAGCTTCTCCTGCCTCCACCTCCCTTGTGCTGGAATTACAGGCGTGCACCACCACACCTGGCTCAGCCATTCCCAGCCACCCGTCCCAAATACCCCCAAGCAGCGCTTCTCTGACCTGGCTGTCCTGGAACTCGGGTCAGGGTTAGAACTTGCTCTGTAGTCCAGGCTGGCCACAAATTCATAGAGATCCACCTGTGTCTGCCTCCCAAGTGCTGGGACTAAAGGAGTGTGCTGCCACTGTCTGGATAAACTATTTTGGTACTAAGTTTATTCATAAAGACCTTTAACATTCTTATATGAAACAGTGTTTGGTCAGCTTCTCCCAAATGGAAAGTGTCCTGTCTGGTTTGGAGGGGTGGGTGGTGGTATTGGAAAGGGCGTACATGCACCTTACAAGCAGTTTCCTTTCCTTGGCAAGACCACAGAGCTTACTCTTCTAAGACCTGTGTAGTCTAGGCTCCTTGAAAATGCGCCTTGTCCCAGAATTGGCATATAAACGTTTGGATTATATATTGTGCTTCTTCCAAGCAAGGAGCGCTCCTGTTCCAGGGTAGTGCGGGAGGCTTACTACTGAGTGAGTGACTGTCACGTGTCCTTCCCTTGCAGGCCCGTTTCTCATACATGCGGGTGAAGTATCTGTTCTTCTCCTGGCTGGTGGTATTTGTTGGAAGCTGGATCATATACGTGCAGTATTCAACCTATACAGAGCTCTGCAGAGGGAAGGACTGTAAGAAAATCATAGTAAGTATATCAACATTTTAGTTATTTTTGAAGAACCGTCTGTACCAGACTAGTTACTACATAAGGATGGATTAGTAAATGTCTCCAGCATAAAGGCAGTCTGACGTTACCGTTCTGCTGAACTTCCTAACTTTTTAACAAATTCAGTTTTCAGGAATCTAAGTACAGGTAAGGCAGTATGGAAGCACTCTCACTAAAAAACAGATTTTTTTCAAATGTAATTGAAATGTGGTTTACTATATATCAGATTTTCAAAATGCTTAAGTGTGTTATGTATAGACTTTCTAGAATACATATTTTCAATAAATGGAGTTGTATCAAACACCAAATTTTCTCTGAAGGGTATATATTTATCACTTATTTTCTTTCCTGGTGATCTAAAATATTTTATAAAAATTATCTTTTCAGTTCAAGATCAATAGCCGTATTTGGTTGTAGAACGATTATTTTAAAGATGAGGTTTTAACTAAGTTAACTCTTTATTTTCGACTAAGACCTTCAATATGTCTCAAACGCTTATTTCAGAACTTTATTTTGTTTTGTTTTGTTTTTATGGGGCTCTGGCACAAACCATTGACTTCAGGTAGCCAAGCAGGTGGTTACTGTCAAACTAGCCCATCTCTGTGCAATTTTTTGTTTTGTTTTTGGTTTTGGTTTGTGGAGACAGGGTTTCTGTGTGCAGCCCTGACTGTCCTAGAACTCACTCTAGGCTGGCCTCAGACTCAGAGCTCCGCCTGCCCCTGCCTTCTGAGTGCTGGGATTATAGGCGTGTGCCGCTGTGCCTGGCTTCTATGCAAAATTTTAAAAGTGTGTGTGTGTGTGTGTGTCTCGTGCAAGCCTTTGGATAGCAGGGGACAATGTGTAGTTCTCTCTCCTCCATGTTTCTGTCTCTGCTGATGCTCTTTGCTGTGCTGTCTGTGTGAGCTTCTGGCTAATTCTTTCGTCTCTTCCCAGCTCCCCTTACGAGTGCAAGGTAACAGATGTGTGAGCTGCTACAGCTAGCATTTTACATGGGTTCTGGGAGTGAACTCAGGTCCTCAGAGTCGTTTGTCAAGGGCTTTCACCCACTGAGCTATCTCACTGGCACCATCATGTAATTATGTCTTTAATAACACTGACTTAGGACTGCTGGGTGCGATGGAGACTGAGGCAGGACTGGGATACATGGTGAGAAACTACCTCAGAAGAGGAGGGGGAGGAGGAAGAAGGAAGTATAGGAGGAGGAAGGAGGAGGAGAGGAGGAGGAGGAAGGAGGAAGAAGAGGAGGAAGAGAAAGAAGAAGAAGATGAGAAGGAAGAGGAGGAAGAAGAAAAGAAGAGGAGGAGGGTTGAGTCTTAGGATTTCAATAGTTATGTCACTAAAGGTTCTGTTATTACTGGGTGCCACTTAGCCCCAGCCGGTTGTCTCCGGCTGTGCGTATAGCAGGGGTGTCTTCTCAGTCAGAGTCTATGGCTGAGCAGGGATGAAGATAAGATCACAGTAAATTAAGTCTTGTCAGGCTGGGAGATGGCTGAGTGGGTCAGGTTTTGAGCTTGGATCCCTGCCACCAGCAGTGCATATCCACAGTGTAAAAGCTACAGCAGCGCGTGCCCACCGGGTAAAGGCTACAGGAGCACGTGGGGCCAGAGACAAGAGGACTCAGGTGCACGGTGGCAGCCAGTCTAGCTAACTCACGAGCTCAGATAAAGAAGGGAATCTAGAGAAAGACATCGGACATCAGCTGATGGTCTCTCTGTGCAGGCGTACCCACACACGCACACCCACACACCCGGACACATACATACGCACAACAGGCACACACAGATACATACATTCTTTGAATCAAGTATTCCTTGGTTAAGAATATTTGGAAAAAGAGATTTAGTAACAAAATAAACCACTGACCTTACTGAAGGATTTCCCAGGGTCTCTAATGTCGTCCTGTGTGTTCACATCCCTGTGAGAAAATAACTCTACTTGGATAGAAGAAAAATGCATTCTGCCAACCCCATTCCAGGAAAGCCTGCTCGCATCATGTGGTATGAGGGATTCTGCTCCAAGGACAGAGCCAAAGGCAAATGTTTAGAGACATTTGTTGGTATGTTTTCTGTGATTGTGAAATATCAGTGAGTGACCTCATTAGTTTTTACTCTAACTTCCCTTTAATTTGCAAGAACTATAAACAAAATGTGACTCCAGCATAATTTGCTAGTTATTTTACAAATTCTCTCAATTCTCTTAAAGTTGACTTTTAAAAAATGTAGTTACTTTGCGTTTGAGAGGGTTTCTCTGTGTAGCCTTGAGCTCACAGAGATCGCTGCCTCTGCCTTCCTGAGTTCTAGGGTAGCAGGCGTGCACCACCGTGCCCGGATTGAGAGACATATCTTAAATATTTTAAAGTTAAAGAAGCAACCATCCACGCAGATATTCAAATTCCAACAATATATGTGTTGAAAAAGTTGAAGCCGCACTCACTGCCTTAAAAGTAACACGTTTTTGATTTGTCCCTGTGTTTTACTTGTGTAATATCTGCCTAAGCAGTTGCCTGGTTTTTCAAAAGTTTCAGCAACGTATATACATTCTTCCATCCCAGATGTCCTTGTTTTGAAACCTGGAGCCTAGAGGTTGGCATCTCCTGTGTTACCACATCTGCTGGTCTTTCATTTAAGTATAATGAACTGAGCCAGTTATATAAGGTTCTGTTCCAAAGTTTCAGTTGTACTAATTAAAAACTGCATTATCTCAAAGCCATGCATAACAAAAACATGTTCAGCAAAAGATTTCGTGTGTAAGCCTAAGCAGATTCACCCCAAATCCTGTTTCATCTTTGTTAAGGAAGATTAGAAAGAGAAACATCAGATCCTAAAGAGGGTCCACAAATACCACTGCTTCTTAGCATCCGAAAGCATAGCTGAGCAGACAGTGGTGCTCCACACCTCTAATCCTAGCACTTGGGAGGCAGAGGCAGGCCAGCCTGGTCTACAGAGCAAGTTCCAGGACAGCCAGGAGAAACCGTTTCAAACAAAACAACCCACAAAGTTGTTTTTCCTTTTTGAGAACTGACAGTGTTGCTTTTAGATTTCCTCTAGTTATTTTTTTATGTTTTAAAATATCTATTTTCAAAGTAATTACCACCCTGTAACACTCACTTAGTGTGCATGCATGTGCTTGTGGATATGCGCTGTGACTGCCGTGGTGCCTATGGAAGCCAGAGAGGCTGTCAGGTCTCCTGGAGCCAGACTTACAGGTGCTTGTTAGCTGCCTAATGTGGATGTTGGGAACCAAACTCAGGTCTGTCTGAGAGAACAGAGTGTGTGTGTGTGTGTTTTTGTTTGTTTGTTTGTTTGTTTTTGTTTTTTTTTTTAAGATTTATTTTATTTATTTATTACATAAACAGTGTTCTGCCTGCATACCAGCAGAGGGCACCAGATCTCATTATAGATGGTTTTGAGCCACCATGTGGTTGCTGGGAATTGAACTCAGGACCTTTGAAAGAGCAGCCAGTGCTCCTGACCTCTGAGCCACCTCTCCAGCCCCTCAGTGTGTGTTCTTAACTGTGGAACCTCCTTTAGTAGTCACAAAAAAAAAGTGTAATTCCTCCAGGTTAGGGGGCACACACCTTAATCCCAGCCCTTGGGAGGCAGAGGCAGGTGGATCTGAGTTTGAGGCCAGCCAGAACTACAGAAAGAAGATAGATAGATAGATAGATAGATAGATAGATAGATAGATAGATAGATAGATAGATAGATAGATAGATAGATAGATAGAAAGATAGATAGATAGATAGATAGATAGATAGATAGATAGATAGATAGATAGATGATGGAGATAGATGGATGAATGGATAGATAGATAGTAGAGATAGACAGACAGACGGGTAGATAAATGGATGGCTGGATAGGCAGATAGACAGACAGGTAAGTAGATAGATCAGTGGGTGGGTAGTGGCGGGTGGATGATAGATGATAAAGGTAGATGTTTTTATAAATTATATATTGATTATATACAGATTTTATATAATCTCTCCTAGAAAATGTCAGCAAGTATTTTTCACTATTTCCTCTCTGTTATGGATGTCATGGATGCTAGGGACGTGGAGGTAGATATTCAAAGTCTGTATAGTAGCTGAGCAGTGGTGTCACACGCCTGTAATCCCAGCACTCAGGGAGGCAGAGGCAGGGGATTCCTGTGAGAGGCCAGCCTGTCTACAGAGCGAGTCCAGGACAGCCAGGACTATAAAAGTGTGTCACAGAGAATGGTAGGATATGCCACTTCCTGGAAGTGGCTTCTCGAAAAGCTGGCATTTTGAATTGGAACCTGCTGGGAAGGAAGTGGTTGTCTGAAATTTTGGGCAAAAAGTTCATGAGGAAAAGGACAGTGAGACAAATGGCTGAAGAGGGAAGCAAGGCCGAGGAGGAAGACTGCCTCATGTGGGCTGGCGAAATCTCTTTTTTAAATTTCTTCTTATTTATGGGACAGAGATGGCCCAATGAATGGTTAGGAGAGCTTGCTGCTCTTGCAGAGGACCCAGGTTCAGTTCCAGCACCCACAGCTGTCTGTAACCCCAGTTCCAGGGGATCTAATGCTCTCCTCTGGTTTCTGGACACACTATGGTGTGCTCACACAGTACCTATGCATGCTTACAGCCACTTACATGTTCACATAAAACAAATCCTTAAAACATATTTGTGACTGTTGTGTGTGTGTAGAAACAGGGAGCCCTCGGATGCCATAATGGGCATCTACCGTCATGCAGCTCACAGAGATTGCACTAAGGCGAGCCCATTCAGCGTCTCTTCTTGCTGAGCACCGCTGACGCTCAGCCCTGAGTCTCAGTTCACTGCAGTGCGTGCACTCTGTGCTACCCAGTGACGATAAAAACATGTCTGCCTAGCTTCCCTCGGCTTCTATGGAGACAGAGCTAACTTTCAGCTGTCAGCCTGCACACCTTCCCAGCTGCTCCTCTGACGTGTCTGTGGGACACAGAGTAGGTTCAGATGTCCTGGGCTTGCTTTTGTTTGGTCTGAGGCCGACAGCCTCATCCTTGTCATCACTGGAACTGTAGCATTATAAGAGGTTCTGCAGGGGCGGTGGGGCACACCTTTGGTCCCAGCGCTTGGGAGGCAGAGGCAGGAGGATTCCTGTGAGATGAAGGCCAGCCAGGTCTACAGAGTGAGTTCCAGGACAGCCAGGGCTACACAGAGAACCCTGTCTCAAAAAAACCCTCTCTCCCTCTAAAGAAGGGTTTTCCTCAAAGGCTGCTGAAGCTGCTCTGTCAAGAGCACTGCTCCCCACTTTGTGTAGGAGTTAGGAGGAGAAGTCATCAACTCTCTGCATGTCGCCTACACTCTCCATCTCTCTGTGAGGGGTTGTGTATGAGTGTTGAAGAGCCTTTGATTTGAGGTTCATCACCCTTCAAGTGTAAGCTGGACAAGCCACTGAGCATCTGTAAAATGGTGGCTAATACCATTTCCGTATCAGGTGATTGTGAGTTCATGTGTTAACACTGTGCCTCACACATTATTTTATTACTATTTATTACTGCCCAGGGTTTGACTATGTAGCCTTCATTAGCCTCAAACTCACTCTGTAGACCAGACTGGCCTTGAACTCCGACAGTTCCACCTGCCTCTGCCTCCCAAGCACTGGGATTAAAGGCATGCGCCGCCGAATTTGCCAATGTTGCCATCACTACTTATTATTTTCCCCTTGTCCTGCTCCTGAGTATGGCTGGGAAGATAGGTGTCTATACACACAAACATGACGAATATGATAGAGTGTATTGTCAGAGTCCTGCCCGAGAGGCAAAGCCTCTCAGAAGATGCTCAGATTAGTCATGCTCAGATGCACGGGAAAGAGCCGGAGATGTGCGCAGGTGCCTGGCACCTCGTAAACCTGGACAGTAGAGGCAGGATCGTCTGGAGTTCACAATCATCTTTAGCTACATAGGAGGCTTGAGACCACGCTGAGGTGACACTGTTTCAGGAACAAACCATAGGGTGGGCTGTGCGGAAGCCGAATGTGGGTGCGCACGGACAGTGCTGCCCACAGGTAGAGTGTCCGAATCACAGGCACAACGTTGGCCAAGTCAGGGCCATTGTAGTTAGAGCAGCACCCCGCAGTTAAACCATGATGGACTTTTAACTACACTGACAGACCTCCACAGCATCACTGAGACTGTGGTAATGACAGCATCACTAAGCACGTCGACACAGGAGAAACAGACTATCACGGCTAGATACGGTGGCATGCACCTGTACCCCAGGACTCTGAATCCTGGGGCAAGGTGATTTCAAGTCTGAGCTAACATGGACTACAGTGAAGTGCTATCTTTAAGAGGGGGGTTAGTGGGGAGCGGTGCTGGCACACACCTTTAATCCCAGCCCTTGGGAGGCAGAGGCAGAGGCAGGCAGATCTCCGAGTCTGAGGCTAGCCTGTTGTAGAGTGAGTTCAGTACTGTCTGTGCAGGGCTAAGTTCAGTCTCTGACTTGAGTTCACTCTCTGGGACCCAGGTAAGGGTGAGAGGGAGACCTGACCTTCACACAACTGCCGTGGCTCTCATGTGCTGCACCCCACCCCCAATAATAAAGGAACATTTTAGAGGGCTTGAGACAGCATTTCTCTGTGTAGCCCTGGCTGTCCTGGAACTCTCTCTCTCTCTCTCTCTCTCTCTCTCTCTCTCTCTCTCTCTTTCTGGCTGGCCTCTGCCTCCCGAGTGGAGGCAGGGGAATACTAAGTCTATCCTGCCCTGGCTCCACAGTGAGCTTGAGGCCAGCCTAGGCTACATGAGATCCTGTGTCAAAGTGCCAGACTTCAACAAAGCACCATCGCAAGTTAAAAACTTAGTTTTTACTGCAAAGACTTGTGCTGTAAACATCTAAAGAATGACAGCTTCACCGACAGGGAGACAGAGTGGGCAGAAGAGCAGAGGAGAGCTTAGAAGAGGTAGTTCTCTTGGGAGGCAGAGGCAGTGAGCCAGGGCCAGCCTGGGCTACATAGTGAGCTCCAAGCCAGCCAGGGTTGCATAGCAATGCCTGCCCTCTCTCGAAACAAAACCTCCCAGAGCCCTGTAGAATAGGAAGGATCTGGAATCACAGAAAAGAAAGTGTCTCTCCTCCAAATTGTGAGTCGGGCTTGCCGGGCATTTCATCCCAGAGAGCACAGCTGATGAGCACTGGCTTGGGAGTAGCTAGAACACTGAGAAGCCCGCAAAGCTTTCAAGTGGCCGGGGCTTTGGTTACTGTCACCTGAGGAAAAACCATTTCAAGTGCACAGGGACTGGCCAGGCATCTTTCTCCCGCTAAGTCAGGCTCAGAGAGCCACCCCTCACCATCTTTTGAGGTCCCATTTATGGGAAAGGGTACAGCTGTTGGGATAATCGGCTATTAGCACCTGCACAGAAGAGTGGGGGCTTGAGGCTCAGGCTGCCTGTGAGGCAGAAAGTGCAAGAAGCCATCACAGGTGCTCCGGAGCTTGGCCAGGCAGAGGGCTTAGAAATTCAGCACAGGTGAGGAGCATGGTTTGCAGGACATGTTAGGCTTAGGAGACAGAGACTTAGTTCTTGTAAGGTGTGGAGATTTAATAACGACATGGCTCCTGTTTGGCTTCACAGTTATCTAGAAATGAAAATATTTCTCTCTCTTTCTTTTTTTTTTTGGGGGGGGGTTGGGGGTCCTGGATCTCTCTGTAGCCCAGACTTAGAACTGACTCTGTAACTCAGGCTGTCCCTGGGCCTGCCGTCTCAGCCTCTGGCTTCTAGGTGTGAGCCACCACGTCTGTTGATAATAGGCTTTTATAACTGGAAACAGGAATTGCATTGCAGTTGGGTAGCAGGAAGCCAAAGGCAGCCTGTGGGAGTTGTGAAGGGTGAGAAGCTGCTTCTAAAAACTGAGAGCACCACTCAGCCAGTCAGAGGGCAGCTTTCTTTTCCAGATATGCTCCTTCCATAACATACTGTAATTCCCTAATTACTAAATCACTTCAGCCAATCCTGTTTGGTGCCCAGCCATGTAGAAGTCTTGTATAACTGGACTCTGTGGGTGGGATTTCCTAGACATGCCCCGTTTCATTGGCTTGAGTAAGAGAAGAACTTCTGCGTATCTCTCAGGGCTGCAGGGTCCATCCCGAGTCCTCTGTCCCATCTGCATTCTCTGAGCACTGCCCACGGCACATTTTGTTCTGAGTATTACAGGGGCACACCTTTTCAGCTGAGGCACTGAAAGATGGCGAGGCCTCTAGTTTAAGCACAGTCTCCTTTGAGAGTCAATTTCCAAGGATGGTGGTTTATTACGTAAAACAGCCACCTTAGGATCTGCTAAACTGAAGCCATTAGGAACCATGTTCCTGGCTAGACAGTCTTAATAACAGTATTTCATCCAGTTTTGCCTTGCTGGAGCGTCTTTACTGTGTGAGAGGAAGGCGTCAACAGGAAACAATGAGGCGCGTAAGAGGTGCAGAAAGTGGGGCAGAGAGAAGACAGAAAAAGTTGACTGGAAGTTTTCAGGCACTGGGAGAAAGCTAGCTCTGTGTGTGTCCGTGTGTGTCTGTGTGTCTTCGTACGCGTCTGTGTATGCACCTTGTGTCTTTGTCTCTGTGTGTGTGTCTGTCTGGGTCTCTTTGTGTGTGTCTGTGGGGGGTGTTGTATGTCTGTATATGTGTATGTCTGTCTGTGTGTGTATGTGTGTGCCCACCTGTATGCTTCTGTGTGTTCCTGTGTGCCGTGGCCCAGTGTGTGTGTAGGTCTCTTTCTGTGCATGTGTCTCTGTGTGCTTTTGGCTTTTTAGTCTTGTTAAAAAGAAGGGGCAGTCTGAAAGTGACGCCTGAAGTACATTTTAGAACGTGGATTTTGAAGATAGTTACAAAGTCGAGTGCTATACATATGTTCATTGTAATTGCCCCTTGGTCCTCTGTAGTTTAGGGTTAGGATTCCCTAAGACAAGCGGGTTCTGTAAAAAGAAAGGTAAATCCTGCCCTCTTCTGGTAGTATGAGGTACGTGCCGGCAAAGCCAAAAGTGTGCTGTTTATTAGAATAATAGTAATCATTCTTAGGGGGTTTTAATTTCTTAAAGGCTATTTAATAACTATTGGTTATTTGTATGCACAGCTGGACATTTTTGTAGACATTTTATGAAGCCACCTGCTCTTTTCACTCAAATGTTTGGGAAGGTTGCCTTTGGCTTGTGGTGGAAGGCCAAAAGCTGAAAAGCCTGTTTTTTGTGACTGCCCTTTTATGCAGGATTGGCTTGGGGCCTTCACTCACAACAGGAAATCTTGTTCTTACATCAGAGTACCAGACTAGTCGCTGCTTACTGATTTACTAATAAGGGACTTGTTCTAAGCAAACAAAAATGAATTTAAATGTTGTGGAACATAATAAATTTTCATAGTAATTTTTTAAAAGGGAGTACACCTGTGCTGTCCACTCTCGGGTTGGATCCCTCTGAACAGCTGGCAGGCATATTGCACAGAGCCCTGAAGAGACAGCATGGAGCTGTGGCTGTTAAGGGGCTTAGAGGAAGGGGGGAGGGGAGCAGAGGTCAGTGATCAGAGACCTTCAGTGGGGACTCAGGGCCTGACTCAGCTTTAAGCCTGCTGTGCTAGTCCCAGGCCAGCTGGTCAGCCTAGCTCTAATGAACTCTTACTTCCAATGCCCAGCCTCCTTTTCTTCTTCCTGCATAGCCTTTCAGGAAGTTTTATTTTCACCTTATTTTTTCTTTTTCACTGGGCTGTATTTGAACGCCAATGACTTCTGTTTTCCTTCCAGTCTGTTCAATTGTGGTCAGAGAATATGTGGTCTCCATGGTCTAAATCTATATGGACTGTCCCTGCGGGAGGTTTCCCTCCACAGTGTGAGGCCTCAGCGCTCCCGGAAGACACGTACCAGTGAGATGGTTGGCCATCTGCCGCCGAGCAGATAGGCCATGCAGACATGTGCACTTCCTGAGACATCTCCTGAGGCTGACCAGATGAAAGAAAGCACCGCATAGCACGGCCTCCAGACATGAGGCATGAGGCAGGGGCTAGGTTGCTTGACTCCCTCCATGAAGGTAGAACTGCACATTCTTAGTTACAGCCAGAACCAAAGGAAAAAGCAGGACACAGTCCAAGGCTTGTCTCAAATCTGCTCCTGGCAGCTGATACTTCTCCAGGTGTTAGCACTTGGCTCTGCACATGGCAAGGGCTCTTAACCTCCTTCAGGATAATCCCTGTAGGTCTTTCTGTGTCCTTACTGTTGCTTATTTCTCCTCCCACACGACCTTTCACAGTGTGCCTTTATTTACTGGGTTGGGTCTATGTGCCTGCTCATTTGTATGTATACCGTGTTCATGCAGTAGAAGCTAGAGAGAATGTCAAATCCCCACAATTCAAGTTAGTTGTGGCTGTGTAAGCCCTGGGAACTGAACCCAGATCCTCTGTAGGAACAGCAAGTCCTCTTAACCACTCTTAACCACGGAGCCACTGCTCCAGTCTCTACAATGTGACTTTTTTTTTTTTTTTTTTTAAGATTTATTAAAAAAGAAAAAAAGGCAAGGGGGTTGGGGATTTAGCTCAGTGGGCCCTGGGTTCGGTCCTCAGTTCTGGGGAAAAAAAAAAAAAGAAGATTTATTTATGCAGTGTTTTGCCTGCATGACAAGAGGGCACCAGATCTTATCTCAGATGGTTGCGAGCCACCATTGGTCGCTGGGAATTGCACTCAGGACCTTTGGGAGAGCGGCCAGTGCACTTCTGAGCCATCTCTCCAGCCCCACAGCGTGGCTTTCTATTTCTAGGTTTTTGTTTCTTTCGTTGCTAAGTTTCATTAGCTTATTTCACATTTCCTGCTGTTGTTTTATTGTTTTTGATGCTTTGAAGTCTTAATTTAGGATGTCAGTAAATTCTTTGACTTCATAGCACTATTTCTGTTCTTTATCGCAGCAGTTTATGAAGTGTTTTTATTTGACATTTGCTTCTCACATTCCTTTCATAAACTATCGGGCAACAAACCAAGCTAGAAGTGAAGTCTGTGTGCATTGTGTGAGAGAGAAAAGGTGAGGCCAGGAGACAGTGGCTACCTGTGTAGCTCGCCGCATCTGAGGTCTGCTTACCACAGTCCTTCCAAACTCTGGTCACCTGTCTGCCTCCCACAAAAGACAACAGCTTAAGGATTTTGCCATTCAGCCCTGCGTTGATGAAGCCAGATGGAATTCTAGGACATTCACACAGCTTGGGCCCTTTAAGCACTGCGAGCCAGGATGTCAGCTGCGTTCCTCGGCTGTGCCTCCTGCTGGGTGCCAGCTTTGGGGGTGTCTCAGTGGAAGTTTAATCTCTGCTTCTGGGCTCATGATCTGTGCATTTAGTAGGTCTTCATTTATTGTGTTTAGGGATACATTAATATATTTTTTGTGAGTTTTGAGACAAGGCCTAAATTTAATAAAAAATCAGAACCATTTTTTAAATGCAGTACTTCTCTTTTTCAAAGGAGTAGAAACCATACTGCCTCATGTTCATACTACACGAGGCAAATAGTCTGCTGCTGTGACTATCTGAATCAGCCCCACATCCCACACCTGGGACCCAAACAAAAACAGGTTTACATCCACACCGCCTGCCTCTGCCTTCCGAGTGCTGGGGTTAAAGACATGCGTCACTGCCACCGGCTTGAGAATCTCCTCTTAGAGACTGTAACTACCAGTTTCTTGGATCCTTCAGCTATTTCTGCTTATAAACATTTACCACCTTTTTCTTTCCTGGTTTTCAGTGTGACAAATACAAGACCGGAGTTATTGACGGGCCTGCATGCAACAGTCTCTGCGTCACAGAGACATTGTACTTTGGGAAATGTCTGTCCACCAAGCCCAACAACCAGGTATGGCGTTCTGAATAGCCTCCAGAGTGCCAGGATGATGACCACTGTGTCACCATTAGTTACTGTTCTGTGCTACAGAGTCTTCTGTAGCTCAGACTGGCCTCTCTCTCTGTCTCCATCTCCTAAGAGCTGTGTTTACAGTATGGTACCACTGTACCTGGCTAGTAAACTCTAGTTTTCCCTTAAACTAAAAACATTAGTCAAAAAATCTTTGAAGCAGCTGGGCAGTGGTGTCGCACGCCTGTGATCCCAGCACTCAGGAGGCAGAGGCAGGCGGATCTCTGCGAGTTCGAGGCCAGCCTAGTCTACAGAGTGAGTTCCAGGGCAACCAGGCTACACAGAGAAACTGTTTCAAAAAAAAATTTTTTTTTTCTGAAGCCCAGTGTGGTGGTGTGATTTGCTGCTTGATGGGTTCTTCTTCCTTCTACCCATCCCCCATTTTCTTCCCTACTTTCCACCCTCTAACACTAGATAAGAGAGAAGGACAGAGCAGAAAGGAAAGATTCCTGTACAGCCAGGGGTTGGACTGGGTAGACTGCCTGCTGATTGGGGCGTCAAGGTTCTTGGAGCAAGTTTGAGCTTCAGTCAGGAGATCTAATTTCTTCTCTTTGTTTCTTCTTTGTGCACAACTTCTTAACAAACCAAGACCAACAACTCCGCACACACACCTCTTGGGGCCCTAGAATTTATATAACCTCTGAAAAGGTCCCAGAATTCCAAAGGTCATACAGTCACAGAAACCATCTACAGCAGGCAAAACCACACCTCCACCAGAACAAGAGGCAAACACAGTCCCTGCTGTGGACAGTGGGCCGTAGCCCCACGTCCCCACACCTGGGGTTAAAACAGATATATTCTAGGACTTCTGTGGGTGTTTGCTTGCTCGCTTGTCTTGTTTTCAGGCAGGGTTTCTCAGTGTAGCCCTGGCTGTCCTGGAGCTCACTCTGTACACTGGGCTGGCCTCGAACTCAAGAGATCTGCCCGTCTCTGCCTCTGTGCACTGGGATTATAGGCATGTGACACCGCACCTGGCTCAGTAGGTATTTATTAATCCAGGTATGGTGGTCCATGTTTATAATCTGAGCACTTGGGAGACTAAGGAAGAGAACCATTGCAAATTTCGTGTCAGCCTGGACTGCCCAGTGAGTTCAAGGCAGTCCTGGCCTACCTAGAAAGACCCTGACACAAATGAAACAAACAAAGGTTTCCTACTCCCCTCTTCCCATTATTTACACACTGTCTGAACCTTGAGGAGTGTTTGTTGAGATCATTCCATCCCGGATGGAGGAATGAAGGGACAGAAAGAAGAGGATGAACATAGACACAAGTTAAGTCCTAAAGCTTCTTTCTGGCATTCAGACACCCTGGCATGCTGCCTCCAGCAGACCCAGCCACAGCGGTCACTTGCTCTGCTGCCTGTAACACCTCAGCACGTATCTCTGGTTCTTCACATCTGTCCTCTTTAAGTTTCCCAACACACCCTTTCTGGGCTCTCTGCGGGGAACTCAGCCTTGCATAAGATGTAGTAAGCACTGCACACTGTTAATTTGAAGCATACCTACTTAACGTCCGTTCTTCACCACCAGCCTCAACAGAGTAGGGTGAGGTCTTAGCTGCACAAAGTGTCCTCCCAAACTAGGGACAAGAGAAGTAGAACATAGTGGAACTTGCTTTTGCCTAACACCCTTCTGATTTTACTTTTCACCTTTTAAAAGTCATTTAAGGAAGAAGGCTTCAGGGATGCTTCAGATTTGCATTCAGAAATGAAGTCAGGAGCTGGGTCTGCTGGTGCATGTCCTATTCAGGTTAAGCAGGAGGATCTGGTTCGAGGCCAGCCTGGGCTACACAGTGAGACTGTCCCAAAGGGTGAAAATAAAGTGGCAGTTCTCGCTGGGTGGCTCAGTGCTTGCTTGTATTTGTTGGGTGGACCTGAAAATGCAGCTGTCTGCTCTGTGCAGCCCTTCATACGACTTGTCATTCTTCTTCACAAAGATGTATTTAGGAATCTGGGATAATCTGCCAGGTGTTGTGAAATGTCAGATGGAACAAGCTCTGCATCTTGACTTTGGAACTGAATTGGAGCCAAGAAAAGAGATAGTGCTATTTGATAAACCAACCAGGGGGACTACTGTACAGAAATTCAAAGAAATGGTCTACAGTCTCTTTAAGGTGAGTATACGTAGTCTGCCGTCCAGGAGGAAGCCCATCCTCACGGAGGAAGTGGCAGGGCCCTCTCCCTCGCCATAGTGTTGGCGTTCTTTTACTCCACAGAGACTGTTTGGAGGAAATGATTCAGAGGGAAAAAAACTGAAGGATATTAACCTGTATATTGTTTTTAAATAGCTGAGGGTACTAGAGTGCTATACATTTCAACATTCGCAGAGGCAGGCACAATGGCTTACACCTGAAATCTCAGGGAGACTGAGGTACAAGAGTTGCCTCAACTCTGAGGCCATTTGGCCATATAGTGAGGTACAGGACAACCAGGGCTACCTGGTGCAGCCGTGTGCATGCATAAGTCAATAGACACCAAAAGAGTCAAATAAGATCAGAATATTTTAGCTCCCTGGATTCCCACCCCATTGTTCCTTCTTCTATGGGGAACGAACCAAGGACAGACCAGTGACCCACATCCCCAGCCTTATATGGGACCAGTGAACTGTATTTTTAGCCCTTCCTTTAAAAAAACAAAAAAGAACAAAAAAAAAAATTATTTTTGAGCATACTAAATTGGCCAGGCTGGCTTTGAACCCTCCTCCCTCAGCCTTCTGAGTAGCCGGGGTTACAGCTGCACCATTACATTGGCCTTGAAATTAATTATTTAAATCTAAAGTTTATGGTGTAAGGCAGAGGCAAGAGAATCAGGAGTTTGGAGTCTGGGCAACAGCTGACCATCTCAAAAGAAAGAAAACGTAAACATACAAAAATAGTAATTGGAAGTGATTTACTTTTTATTCTATGGATGGCTCAGAGTAGTCACTTGCCACCAATCACCAATCCCATTAACTGCATTTCAGTCTCCAGAATCCACCGGTGAGGAGGACCTGATTTCCCCAAGTTGTCCTCCAGCTTTCAGTCACACACCAAGGTCTGTCATGCTCAGACATGCACAAACATACATAAAAAAATACTCCGTATTTGGAGATGCAGGACATTTCCTTTGATTCAATGACGAGATACCTGCTAGCATGATGGTGTGACCTGGACCTGATTCTTTTATATAGATGCATTTTGGGTGTTTTTGGACTAACTGGCACTGAAGAGCTACACTCCAGCAGCTTTTCAGATTTACTTGCTCAGCTGCAGTCCGGCTTTGAGTTTAGGATCCTAATTTACATTCCTTCTGTGTCTTGACAGGCAAAATTAGGTGACCAAGGAAACCTTTCTGAATTGGTCAACCTCATCTTGACAGTGGCCGATGGAGACAGAGATGGTCAGGTGTCCTTAGGAGAAGCCAAGTCAGCATGGGCACTTCTGCAGCTAAATGAGTTTCTCCTGATGGTGATACTTCAAGATAAAGAACATACCCCCAAACTGATGGGGTTCTGTGGAGATCTGTACGTGATGGAAAGTGTTGAATACACCTCTCTGTATGGAATAAGCCTTCCGTGGGTTATGGAACTGTTTATTCCATCTGGATTCAGGAGGAGCATGGATCAACTGTTCACGCCATCATGGCCCCGAAAGGCCAAGATAGCTATAGGACTTCTAGAGTTTGTGGAGGATGTCTTCCATGGCCCCTACGGAAACTTCCTCATGTGTGACACGAGTGCCAAAAACCTAGGCTATAATGACAAGTATGATTTGAAAATGGTAGATATGAGAAAAATTGTGCCAGAGACAAACCTAAAGGAACTTATCAAGGACCGCCACTGTGAGTCCGACCTAGACTGTGTCTACGGTGCAGACTGTAGAACTAGCTGTGACCTGAGCACGATGAAGTGCACGTCAGAAGTGATACAACCAAACCTGGCAAAAGCCTGTCAGTTACTCAAGGACTACCTGCTGCATGGTGCTCCAAGCGAAATCCGCGAAGAACTAGAAAAGCAGCTTTATTCTTGTATTGCTCTCAAAGTTACAGCAAGTCAAATGGAAATGGAACATTCTTTGATATTGAACAACCTAAAAACGTTACTGTGGAAGAAAATTTCCTACACAAATGACTCTTAGCTCATTTGGACTGTTGCCTTCACTGAGAATTACTAATGAAGGAGAATTTTGAGCATTTAAAAGAATGGCTTCTGTCCCCAGGGCCTGGGAAGCCATCATCTTAAATGCATGTTACGACCATGGCAGGTGTAGGGCCAAGAGATGTCGAAAACTTGTTCCTGCCCTTTCATGAGTTCACAAGTACACTCACTGTTAACCATTTTCGACTGAAAACAAAGTTAATGCTGTGAAAAGCCTCATTCCATGAACAGTGAGCGTTCTGTAGATGTTAGCTGGTCCCATTGCTGGACATTGTTTGCACTGAAGCTGCTGAAAACAAGGAAATTTATACATGAATTTACTAATGTTTTAGCATGGTAAGTTTGCACATTAACACAAATTACAACCAAGTAAATTAAAGTGACTCCTTTATTAGAAAGTGTCATTAGCATGGTTTATTGTATTACACTTACACATTCTAACTTGAGATGGAGGAAACTGCCAGGTGACCTTCAGCCTCAGGATGTATCCCACAGCTAACGTGCAGATAGTAGTGTGACCGAAATTAGTGAACTTTTATTACCTGATAGGGTCATCTTACTCCTCACCCAGGCTCAGGCTGGGGTGACATAAGCAGGAACTGCTCACCTGACTTGTTGACAGTACCACTTTAAGGCCAGAGGTGATCAAAACCCATACTCTCAGCTGACAATGAACTACATTCAAGTTTTTGCTTCTTGTGGGATGAAGGGCTATTCCGAAAGAGACAGAAATGTGTCACCCAGTACTTTCCCATGGAAACCTGGCATGCAAAGTTTAGTATTTGATCCTTTCAAGTTTTTCTTTATGTATATTTCAGTCTGGCTTATTCAACATCTGCATAGATCAAACACAGAAACGCCCTGCCCTTGCTGCTCAAACTTAAACCTGAAAGCTATGGATTACTATCAGTTTGCTTTCAAGAGTGACTGAAGCTTCTCTTCCCCCTAATCCTCTGGTTTTAATAAACAGAAGACCTATGTCCTAGATCATGGGTCTGTTGCTCACCAGATCCGATATCAGGAAATTCAATCAGGAAACTCAATCCAGGAAAGACCAAAAGCCTAAGAGTCACGAATTTTGCTGGAACCCACGTAAAAACCCATGGCTTTTCTGGAAAAAACTAAGCTTTGTTTTGTGAGATGAAAAAAATTCTCAGCCAGGTGTGGGGTTGACGCTTGCCCTTAGTCCCAGCAGAGGTAGGTGGATGTGAGTTCCAGGTCAGCCAGAGATAATACATAGTAAAATACTTCTTAAAAAAAAAAAAAAAAGGCAAATAAATAAAATTATCCACTCCTTTTCTTTTGTAACTTCATGCTATTTCCTATAGTGTCACAATTAACAGCTTAACACAGAAATAGCTTCTTGGCTAATAAGTTTATTGTCTTTATGAAAAAAATCTTCATAGAAACTGCTTTAGCTCTCAGCAGCGCGTTCCTGAGCTCTGAGGAAGCTTGCCTTCTTTTGAGCAACCCGATCTTTCTTCTGGGCAAGGGACATTTTGGGACGATTCCACCTACAAAACAAAATAAGGAATAAGAAAGACAGGAATGTAGCACTCACAAGTTCAGCTGGAAAAAAAAAAAACCCTCTGTAATTGGATAGAAGCTGAAAATCTGTTTGGAGACAGGATGTTCCTATACACCCTTTGGGGAGCTCTGAGCTTTGGCAATCATGCTTCATTCAACAGAGTGCCATCACCTGCATGTCAAGTTCGAACACTCCTAACTCGACTGCAATGGCTATCTCTTCTTTAGGCACTAATAAAACTCAGGACTGTTGGGGGACAGCAGGGCACCTCAGTAGTTTCTGAGGCTGGTACTTTGCTATCACCACAGCTGCTCTAGCAAACCTGGTTCCCTTAGCTGCTGCCACATTATGCAGAGCTAGTGATCGAGTTTGCACAAGTACATAGCAATCTGACCAGCAAGATGAAGCAGGCAGTGCAGGAACCACCAGCCTCTTTTAGAGAGTGAAAGTACACACCTCTTCTTCTTCACTTCTCTCTTGGGCTTCTTCTCATAGACTGGGTTCTCTCGGATAGCAGCGTGGGCTTTCTTGTACATCTCCTCCATCTGGAACAAAGCAAAGCAAACAGTATTTGCCTTCACCTCATGTGCCCTATTATTGGGGTACAGAACCTGCTCCCTCCTCTACTTCAGTTTGCAAAGGGAACGTCATTAGCTAAGTCAGTATTGCCTGCTTAAATCTCAGAGTGTAACGGACCTTTTCCTTACAACAGCTCAATGTCTGACGTGAATAATCTGCACGTATCCCTGAGGAAGGCAGCCGTGTCTGGAGTCCACAACAAACTTATCTTTGTAGACCTACACCACACTCTAGTCTACTGCCTGACCTAAATTTGTTCAAGGTGCTCGCCCAAACCAAAGAGATTTAAGATGCAGATAATACAGGGATAAGAAATACTAACTGAATACAAGAATGCAGGAAGAGGACGCCCCGCCAAATCGGTAACCTCCCATTTCTCTTATGTGACAGGCCTTTTAAAGCAACTCCCAGTACCAAAGGCACACTACCGTTGCCAATTTTAGTACATGGCAGCTAGTATGGTCTCTAGAACTGAAAAAGCTCCTGAGGTCTTCTAGGAAGAACCCCTAAACGTTACCTATTTGATTAGACTTTAAGTTTGATTCTTAAACTTACTTTAAAGCTCAGCCATGCGGTGGTGCATGCCTGTAATCCCAGCACTTGGGAGGCAGAGGCAGGCAGAGTTCAAGGACAGCCTGGTCTACAAGGTGAGTTCAGGACAGGCAAGGCTACAAAGAAACTGTCTCGAAAAAAAACCAACCAAACAAAACAAAGTTGTAACCCTCCCCAATGTCTAGTATTAACTGCAGCCCCCTAAAGTAGGGGTGTTCAAGAACAGGGATACAACAGCTTGATCCCAGCCCATTTTTAATTAAAGGAACTGTAATCCAGCTTTCTGAAGTGACTCATTTCAATACGGAGGTGAAAACGAGGAAATAACGCAGAAAGATCTGCTATACTGTACATCAACTATTTTAATTCACTCCCAACCCCTAAGAGACAAAGTCCCCTGTGAAATGCAGGCTGCCTCAGTCTCTCTGCGTTGGGATGGACATGTTTTGTTAGCTGGATGTGGTGTCGCAGGCTTGTGAACCCAGTCCTCAGGAAAAGTGTTCAAGGGAAGCCTATATACGCTGATATCCCATCTCAGGAAACACATCTACTGCCTCGGCTCTCTGCCATACAGCCCCACTATATTCAGCAAGTCCGTCTGAAAGTTACAAATGATCAACTTAAAAAAAAAACACAACCTGGCTTTTTCAACAGAGAATATAGAGGCATCATATACATAGACAAAGTCACGGACTTAGGTTAAGTCCATTTCTTGACCATTCTCTGTCAAGAAACACTAAGTCTGCAGAGAATTTCAGCAGGTACACTGAGAATGCTCAAGATAAAAAATAAAAGCTCAGAGGTCGAGCACGTATGCTTAGCTCCGCAGGAAACCCTGGGTTTAATCCCCAACACCACAAAATAAAAAGCACTTGCTCTTGGAAAGCATCATTGAGTAACTAAAGTTTTGAACAAGCCTAACACAAGCAGGTTAGTACAAGACCCAGAAAAGACTGCAGTGAAGTGCAGTAAAAGCTTTCACCTCCTAAAGCTCAAACTGGGTTTAGTCTAGAATAATGTCCAAAGCACACAGACCACAGAAAATATTTTCCAAGCCACACTTTACAGCAATAATAGCTTTGTAATAACAATGTAATTTTTACTAAAATCTCAAAACTACAGTCTTCAATTATTCCAATGTTTTAATACAGATCATCTTAAATATGAAACTTTAGAGCTGGTAGATTTCCAATATCAAAGAACAATTCCTTTCCCTACTTTTGCTAAATACCTGTGCACCTCCCTAGGATTTCAGTGAATGATAAACTGTATTTTTATCTGAAAATCAAAATGCTAATCACAGTAGGGCATGGTAGCTCATGCTTTTAAGTAAAGACTATCTTAAGTTTGAAGGCAGCCCTGGATGATATCAAGTTCCTAGACAAATCCAGGAGAATATGAGGCCTGGTTTCCCCAGACCCAAAAGGGGTAGTGATGGCATACACTTTCAAACCCAGCAAAGTTAGGTGGATCTCTTGAGTACAAGGCAAGCCTGGTCTACAGAGAGTTCCAGCATAGTTAGGGGTACACAGAGAAAGCATGCTTAAAGAAAAAAAAAAAGTTTCTCCTAAAAAGCAGGACTGTTGGGGGACAGAACAGGCACCTCAGTAGTTTCTGAGGCTGGTACTTTGCTATCACCACAGCTGCTCTAGCAAACCTGGTTCCCTTAGCTGCTGCCACATTATGCAGAGCTAGTGATCGAGTTTGCACAAATACACAGCAATCTGACCAGCAAGATGAAGCAGGCAGTGCAGGAACTAGTCCTTCCACTCACCCCCGTTTGCATCCAAGGCTTTTAAATGCTGCAAGCCCACTTATAGCCATATGGGTAAAATACCCTTTCCCGCAGGTCAATATGCTACCTTCAGAGTCAGCTTACCTACCCACAAAGCAGCATTTAATGAAATAAGCTATATAAAACTACAACCACTAAACTAAGCAAGCAGTTGTTTCTAAAGTGATCGGGTACGCGCAGGTGAATCGTTACCATGTCTGGAGTGATGTTGTTCTTTATGTACTGGGAGAACTGTTTCTTGTAGGCATCTTCATCTTCCTCCATCAGGTAGCGCATGTAGTCTGCAACATTCTGACCCATGATGTGCTTCCGATGCACTTCTGCGTTGAACTCCTTGCTTTCCGAGTCATAACCAGGGAATCGTTTGGTACTAAAATGAAGATTTTCACACTTTAGGGTACAGACAAGAAATCACTGCACCCGCAGGAATTCACTTCAGGAGCTGCCATCAGTCCCGTCTTGAAACAATTATTGCATCACATGCAATCGAAGGACCAACTACCAACTGCTCAGTCAGCGGGTGTCATCACTAGCAGCTCATTTCTGAATCCACAAACATTGGCTTCTCACCTTCGGAGTCCAACTCTATTGCCCAGGGCAGTCTCTAGCCATCCTGACCCCACAAGCACCCACACAGCCAGGTCAGCACCCCCGCTTTCTAGCACATATTCCCTTGGCCACTAGCACAGGAGGCAGGAAGACTCACCCTCAAATCCCCGTATCTCAGCAGTAGCTAGGATAAGAGAATTGGTGATTTGTCTAAAGTCACAATCAACACAGCTATTCAAGGTGAAATTTATAGTGTAGACTGATCTTACACTACAAAAACTTACCAAAAATGCACTATCTCTAAGGAATTACAAGTTAATTTACTGAATTCCAAAAACTATCCAGCAATCTTAATAGCCAAAAGCTCAGAAATCAAGTATTTGTCTATAAATGTTTTTTAGAAGCCAAGTTCCCCCCAACCCAGTAATCAACCTGACTGTAAAAGCAAAATGCAGAGGGCCAGGCAGTGGCCGGAAGATCCCAAGTTCCAGGCTGGCCCGGGCTAGCGTGAGACCATCTCCTCAATACACAGGCTCCTCGTGCAGCAACTAGCACAGAGCAGGCCCTGAACGACTGCCACAGTCCAGTCAGTAACAAACAGGAAACACTGGGGTCAAGGCAGAAACCCTGACTACTACTTATTACCTATGCGGGATAGACAAGCCTCCATCCACAGCTCCCTTCAGGGCCCCAAAAACTTTATTGCCAGTTGTAGTTCGGGCGAGACCTGCATCCAAATAGCAAGTGAAGGCACCGGGCTGACCGTCAATGCTCTCCACATTGTACTCATCTCCAGTCACCTCCACCTGGCCTTCGTAGATCTTGTCCATGCCGAACCTATTGAGAAGCTGTGAACACAAGTCAACATAAAGCTCTCTCCACACTCAACCCTGTGTGACTCGCACCTTTCTTCAGCCTTACATATGTAGGTACCTGGGTCTTTGAAGCCTAACTAGCCATTCTCACAAGGGCAAGTTGGCCCAGACAGTGAAGGCACTTTGCAACCAAGCCTGCTAATCTAAGTCCCACCCCTGGGACACACGGTGGAAGAGTAGTCATCCTCTTGACCACCAGTATGCTGAGACAGACATGTGCCCTCACACATATGCAAATAATTACAAAATGTCAGTTCTTAGCAGCATGAGACTATTTGAAATGCTAAAACCACAAAAGTCTAGTGATTACCCCCAAAGATAGCAAACCACACCACTCCCACCACTGAAGAGAACTATCAACTGGTCTACACTGATCCCGAAACAACTAGTTAAGACAACTAGACTGCTTCCCAGACTGATAGAACCATGCTCTTTGCTGCTGACTGCAAGCCACAGGAAAAGCCGGTGCTCTTTTAAAGTCATTGAAAATATGTACGTACCCTGCGGGCCAGCAGCAGGCCAGTGCAATACGCTGCAGCGTAATTGGTCAGGCCGACCTTCACCCCATACTTTGGCAGTTCATGTGCATATGCTGCGCAGACTATCATGTCCCCTTCTATACGGGCATATGCAATCTGCAGTGAGGGAAAAACCAGGCCATTAATGTGGTGCTTCCTCTGCTTCAGGACCTGTCCCCCCCTAAGAACCTTAACAGGATGTGGAGAAAAGAGACAACTCAATGAACATTTATGTCTGTGTGTGTCAACTACACAGCAGTTTAGCAAACACAGCATGGCTAAAATAGATACAGCATGTTGATCTTAATCATACAACCGTTCAACACATTTAAGGTGGTCGAACTGGTGAAATCATAGCAGTTAAAAGTCGATCAAGAAACTGGGCAGGGGGCATTTCAAATAGGGCCTAAGCTCAAGGCTATACAGCAAGACTGTCTAAAGAGCCAGGCAGGGTGGCAAACATGTTTAATATATTAACAGGAGGTAGACCTAAGTTCAAGGTCTACAGAGAGTTCCAGATCAGCTTGGGCCATACAGTGGGATCCCATCTCAAAAAACAAAAGCAAAAATTTTAAAAACCAGCCTGGTCTACAGAGGACAGCCAAAGTTACAGAGACCTTGTCTGGAACCTCCCCCCAAAAGTCAAGTTGACAAAAAAGAAAATAATCATCTAATTAAAGTGTCTTTTGAGCTAAATTCAACTCTGTTTTAGACAGCCCACACTTAGTTATCAGAACATAAGACAACCTTGCCTTCAATCAACAAATTTACACAGAAACAAGGTCTATTCTGATCACCCCTCTGAAGTTGTAAAAAGTTCTTAACATAGGAACTGCCATTTTTTTTTTAGAGATCTTTCAAAGTGGAAGACATTCTTGTACATTTAAAACCTATTTCAAACAGTACACAAGCGCTGAGCTGGAATTTCAAATCCAGCTCTCAAAGCGAAAACCAGAGTAAATCCTGCCTCCACACTGGAGTGCTGGGATTACATGCACAAACCATCTAATCTAGATGGCAAGTCTCACCACTCTTAATGGTCACTGGCACGAGCCCAGATAGGAAGACCAGCAGTTATCACGGGCAAACTCATAGCAATGAGACTATTCACAAAAACTTTCCCAGCCTTTCTCCCAAATTCGATAATGGAAATTAACCTGGGTCAGGATTTCCGAACCTGGCCAAAAATAGCAATTTTGCAGTCTCAGCGTTAAACCTTCTACTTCAAGAAAATCTTCAATTGACGGAAGGACTAGTGGAGTCTGGTCACAGCGCTCACACTGGAACTCAGCTCACCTGGCAGATGATGTCTCTGTTAGTCACACGGACTATCATCCTATACTTGGGTGTGTTGTACTTATTTTTGTCCTGGATCACCAGTCGTTTCCGAGCATAGTAGTCAGTTTTGCCCTCTGCAAGAAAATTAATTAATTAAGACCATTCCACCATGAAGCTGATTCTCTTCAGAAACTAAAACAAGAAAAGCTGCTCATACCTCGTCGCCTTCTAAACCTCACTTGGTATCTCTTAAAGTAGGCCTTGTTCTTGACAACTTTAACAAACCCCTTGAAAGAAAAGAAAGTGTTATCAGTGCTTTATTAAATGTTTCGATGATTTTTTTTTTTTTTGAGACAGGCTGTCAACTATGTAGCCCAGGATGACCTAGAGTTTGATAGCTTCTGAGTGCTGAGATAATAGGTACGAACCACCTGGCTTTAGTCTATTTTTGACTTGAGTTAACCATGTAACAATGTAACATTTAAATTTCAAGAGCAAATCATTACGACCGTCAAATATCCTTACATGTTTCCAAACTGATTGGAGACAAGAATCACTCTAGCGCAGTGGCTCAGCCTTAACGCTGCAACCCTTGACTATGGCCTGGTTCTTTATGTTGTGGTGACCCCCAACCATAAAATTCGTTGCTCTTTCAGAACTTCACTTTGCTGTTATGAATCGTAACGATCAGGTAGATTCGCGACCCCTCTTGAGAACTGCATTTAAGTTATCAAGAAACCTGTAAAGATGCCTGGCCGGAGCAAGGCCCCGAACCAATCCCAGCCCTCCACAACTGCAGGCTCCTATTTCGGGACCGTACCAACTGATTCCTATGCCAACCTTCGGGGACAATATACAGTACACGGAAAATACATACTATATATACACACACACACACATATATATATACACACACCTCGAGAACCGGACGTCACAACTCGCCCTCCCTGTCCTTTGGGGAAGCCTAAACTGAGGCTACCGGCAGAGCCGGCTGAAGCCAACACCACATCGCTGGGGCCCGACTCCACAAGACACTGAAAGCGAAGGCCACATCAACTAGGAAGCGCCACGGGTCGCCAAGTCCAAGACACGGCCTCCAGCCTCCACGGACACCCGCGGCTCCGAGGCCGCCTCCGCGGGGGCCCGACTTCCGCAGAGCCTTCCCGACGAGCCGAGGCGGCTGCATGCCCTCGGCCTCGGAGGCTGCGTCCCGGCGCCGCGGCCCGCCCCTCCCCCGGCTCGCACCCCGGCAGCCATTAAGGCCACGCTGGGAGCGGCGGCTGCGGAGCCGGGAATCGAGCGCCATCGGCGCCCCGGGACGCACGGGCCGTCCCGAGCGGGCGCCCGCGAAAGGAGGGGGCGCCCACGTGCACGCGCGGCCCCGACTCCCCGATGCCCACTCACCATCCTGCGGAACAGACCCCCGCGACCGCGGCTCCTCTCAGACCTGCAAGCCCGGCCTCGCTAGGGGAAAAAGACCGGATGCCCGTGCGCATGCGCAGTATGTAGCACCGCCACTACGCAAGCGGCGTGGGGAAGAGCGGGGCCGGGGACGCCAAGGTACGCTGCCTCTCGCCCCCTGCTGGCCGGAGGGTGAATGTCAGCTTTTGCTCAGCTCACAAGCGGGATTGGCGGTGAGAAAAGGGAATGCAACCTTAGCGCTTTTCTGCTAGATGTTTTTTTAATCGCGCGCTCACACACAGACACACACACAATTTTTCTAAGCAGGAGGAGGTAAAATTAAGCTAAATAAAGAATTTATGCTGATATCACGCCTTCTCCACGACTTGACTTACTTCTGGAATATTCATCTAAATTCCCAGCACTCAGGACCGCCAGGAAGCTCGGCCTGAGTTAGGAGAGGTTCCTCTGCCTTTGCATAGCATCTCTTCTTCAAGCGCGCTGCTTCTTCTCCCGCACTTCTCAGAATGCTCATCTCCAGTAAGTTCTTAGTAACCTGTTACGTGGTAAAAAAGAAACAAACCCGTATGCTTCCATTGTCCCTCAGATTCCTGATACTGTTCTTTTTTTTCTACCTCCATAGCTCTTAGCTTACGTAAGTTCCCTTCCGGGAGAGTTTTCTTTGCAGGGCTAGATGCTGCAGCCTCAACACTTGGAGGGGGAGGAAGGAGGATCAGAAAGCGCAAGGTTAGCCTGGGCTACATAGTGAATTGAAAGCCGGCCTCAGTTGCATGATAGCTGAGGGAAAAAACAAATGCAAGCAAACGAAAAGAACAATTATAAGGCTGAGAGCATTATAAACTCAGTGAGAACGTAATTTGAAAATTGCTTCCCGAAACAAATTCTATGTGTCCGATTATTTTTATGACTCTCCTGCTCTAATTTTGCGGGACCGGGGACCACTTTAAAAATCTGTATTTTTATGGATGGCTCAGTAGGTAAAAGTGATTGCTGCACAAACCTGATGAGCTGAGGTCAGACCCAAAAAACCCGGAAGCAGAATTCTCCAGTAGCTTTGGGCCAGTTAGTTTGCAGTGTGTACAGCAGCAGCAGTCAAGACAGACCCCGCCTCAAAAAAAAAAAAAAAAGAATAAATAAAAATAAAGGGAAGGGCCCTCACATGTGCAAAAATATTACTTTAAAAATGTGTCCAGTTATCACGCCCTATGACAGGTTCTGATCATACTTATTTTACTTAGGAAGAAAAAAAATTGTTTTGGTTACAGGAAATACAAATTTCAAGCTTTTAAAAATCCAGGACAAAATTGTAAAAACTGAGCTGGGCAGTGGTGGCTCATGCCTTTGATCCCAGAACTTGGGAGTCAGAGGCAGGCAGATCTCTCTGGGGCCAGCCTGGTCTACAGAGTGAGTTTCAGGACAGGCAGAGCTACATGGAGAAACCCTGTCTGGAGAAACAAAACAAAAGACAAAACAAAAGTGTAAAAACGGTTAATGACAGCAGATGGAGATCATTAGACACACAACGCTAGTTCCCAGTCAGCAGTGTCTCTTCACTCTCAGTTCTCCCAGGAGAACCCCGTGCAGTGGTTCTTCTGAACCAGAATGATCTTGTCTGTTGCCAAGCAGAGCAAGAGCATTTGTTTACAGCAGCGGCTCTCAGCCTTCTAATGCTGCCGCCCTTTCTACGGTTCCTCACGCTGGTGATTCCCAGCCATAAATCTATTTCACTGCCACTTCATGACTGTAACTTTGCTACTGTTATGAAATGTAATGTAAATATCTGATGTGTGAGTGTGACCCCTGGGAGAGGGCTGTCTGGCGCCCCACACGTTGCAAACCGCTGGTTTACAGAGTCCTTCAGTTTTACTGTACCTAATTTTATTCTGAAAAGCAAATATACTTAAACCATAGTAATCACATTGACTTTTTCATGGATGGTGGTGTATGATATATTACACACAATATATTATACATGATACAACATATGTGTTATATAGGTGGTGTGGTGTGTACCTGCATATATACGCCCACAGCACTTAGTCCCTATGTACCGCTCTCCCCTTTCTTCTTTTTCTTCACTTATTTGTTTTGTTGGGTGGGCCATGTGTACCACAGCAAGCGTGTGGGAGGCAGAAGACAGCTTGCGAGCCTCAGTCATCTCCTTCCACAGGGCTCTGCTGATTAAATTCAAGTCGCCAGGGTTAGGATGGCAAACGTGTTTGTCTGCTGAGCAGCCCGAGCCCTGCCCCTGAGTTGAGACAGGTGTTCAGTAAGTAGCTCAGGCTGGCTTCATACGTGTGCAGTGATCCACCTGCCTCTGCTGAGTCCTGAGCTCACGCGTGTGCATTACCATGCCCAACTAAATGTAATTCCTTTTAAAGCTCAGATCTGGTGCTTGAGAGATGGCTCAGAGGTTAAGAGCACCGTCTGCTCTTCTTAGAGGTCCTGAGTTCAATTCCCCAAAAACATACGGTGGCTCACAACCATCTAGAGTGAGATCTGGTGCCCTCTTCTGGTGTGAATGCATATATGCAGGCAGAACACTATACATAATAAATAAATAAAAATTCAGATCTGTTTGGGATTTGAACACTTGTTTTAACGTAATTCAGAGCAAGCAATACTACAATAATACAATGAGTAGATAACATTAACTCAAAATTCATTTTTCTGAAAAGACTGATTTGCTCTTTATTCGACACTTTTATTGCCTTGCTGTGTGCACGCACATCAGTGTGCACAAGCTAAAGCCCGAACGTGGCATGTGTGCGCGCGCGCGTGGGCGGGTACTCACAGAGACCATAAGAGGGTATCGACTGTCTCCCCTGTCACTCTCTACTTTATCTTTTGAGGTAGAGTCTCTTACTTAACTTGAAACAACTTTTTGGCTGGGCTGACACCCAGCAAATGCCAGTTATCTTGTCTCCGCCCCCAACGGTGCTGAGGCTGCACATGCCTCAGACAGTGCCCGGGTTCTTATCTAACAGTTAAGTAGCAAATGCTCTTAGTGACTGAGCATCTCCCCAGCCTTGTATTGTGCTTTGCTTTTCTAGAAAATCTCATGTCAAGTCTAAATCAACTCGAGCTATTTTAACACATCGAATGCTTCTGGAATCAGGAATTGGAAGCCACATCAGGAATGGATGTCAGGGCTGGAGATGTGGCTCCCTTCTTCTTTGAGGAAAGCCTGGGTGGCACCCAGCAAATGCCAGTTATCTTCTTGTCTCCGTCCCTCGCGGGGCTGCGGCACAGGCATGCCTGCATACCTCGTTCCAGGTTCATGTTTAGTGAGCGATTCTGCCTCAGAAGAATAAGGTAGAGAGCAACAGAGGAAGACACCCAATACCCTCTTTTTTAAAAATTTTCTTTATTCCCTTTACTTCCTGGTCACAGCCCCCTCCTCCTCACTTTCCCGTCCCACTCTCCCGCCATCTACCCCTGTACAAACACAAGGCCTATCAGGACTAAGGGCATCCTCTTCCACTGAGGCCAGGGAAGGGAGCCCAGCTAGCAGAAAGTGATCCAATGGCAGGCAACAGAATCCATGTCTGAGAAAGCCCCACTCCACCTGCTAGGGGACCCACATGAAGACCAAGCTGCCCATCGGTTACATATGTGTAGAGAGTCTAGGTCCAGCCCCTGCATGCTCTTTGGTTGGTGCTTCAGTCTCTGTGAGCCCCACGGGCCTAGGTTAGTTGACTCTGTTGATCTTCTTGTGGAGTTCTTGTCCCCTCCAGATCCCTCTATCCTCCCTCCCACTCTTCCACAAGATTTCCCGAGCTCCACCCAATGTCTGGCTGTGTGGTCCCTGCATCTGTTTCTAACTGCTGCTTGGTGGAGTCTCTCAGAGGACCATTGTACTAGGCTCCTGTCTGCAAGCATAGCACAAGCATAATGTCAGGGGCCCAATACCCTCTTATATCATCAGACAAATACGCCACATTTAAGCTGAAGCTAAGTACCAAGGCATTAAAGAGGTGATCAAATAAATAGCAAGCCAGCCTTTTCAGAAGAGAGAATTTTCAGCACCTAGGTTCCATTGCCAGTAACAAACTAATCATTACAGCACAAGTCTCTAACTCTAGAACTGGACAGTGGAGGCAGCGAATCAGGAGGTGAATCAAGCAGGTCTCTGCTACGTGGGAAATTTAATACCATTCTGGGCTAGGACCAGAACTTAAGAAACAAACCAGCAAAAGTATGTTGTGCTGCTTAGAGGTGACACTTTGTTATTTAAGAATCTTTTCTGGGGATGGAAAAATGGTCCAACAGTCAAGAGCGTTCATTTACTGGTCAGATTCCCAGCACCCACGTGGCAGCTCAAAACTAACTCCAGTTCCAGGGGATCCAACACTCTTCTCTGGAGGACTACGGTGGTCATGCGCGCATGAGGCGCACATTCAAACAACCACGCAAAACAAAAATCTAAAAAAGAATCTTTTGCATTCACATTGCAAGAAAGAATTTCATAATTTTTCTCTTGGTTAAAAAATTATTTCTCAAGTTCTGCTGCAAACAAAAGCAGTTTTTCAAATGTCAAGAACATCAGAAACCAAAGTCTTCATGACCTTCAGACACAATTGCCTTCTGTTTTGAGGGCACAGCACAAGAAATTTGCATTAGCATTTTCCTGGGGCCTAGAAGTGTCAACTCAAGGTAAATGCCTGGAGTCTCTGGTCCCCGATGCAGTCAGTAATGGGGTGGCATGACAGTGTGTTGCTTTTGTTTTGTAACCATACGTTATATTTCTTTCTGTGTATGGCTTTGTAAAGTTCAAGGCTGGAGCAAGATGTTTTCCTCCTGCCTGGCCCAAAGGGACGTTCTTCCTGGAAACTCTCTGCACAGGCCCCACGTCTGCTGGACTGTCTCTGGCTCCCACTGATCTGTTGCTGATCTAAGACTTGAGTGGGAACTAGGACATGAGGGAAGAAAGCGGGTCCCTGGGTTTCTACATATGACAAATAGTACAAGCAGAGAGTACAAGTCCCAAGTCCTCGGGTGGGCTCTTCCGTAGCACGTGTGCAGCCCTGGGCTGGGTCTACGCCCCTGCCCCGGGTCGCAGCTACATCTGTGTCAGCTTGACACGGGCTAGAGTTATCAAAAGAGGGCACCTCAGCTGGGAATATGCCTCCCTGAGATCTGGCTGTAGGGCATTTTTCTTAATTAGGGATTGCTGGGCTTGTACACCCGGCTTTCTGTTAGAAATTTTAATTATGGGAGCACATCTTTCCTGGAATCATCAAAGTTGATGATAGTCTAATTTTGAAGATCTTCAAGGCTTACATTTTATGTATGTATGTATGTATGTATGTGTGTATGTGTGTATGGGTGTGCCTGTGTGTGTTCCTGGCACATGTGTATGGGAGTTGGTTTGCTCTTTCCTCTGTATGGTTACCAAGGATTGGACACAGTCAGCACTCTTAGTGGCATCTCTACCTGCTGAACCATTTCAGCAGCCGCCAGTGCTCACACTAATAATCGTCTTCATAAATCCTTTGGAGAATCCATTTGTTAAATTCCAGCAATAATGTATGCCTTTTCCTTCAGTTACTAGGACATATGAGAAGAACTAAAATACATACATATTCACTAAGATCCTTTGGAGAAACAACACAGCATATTAGAGCAAACACAACTTTTCCGAGGAAATGTTCCATACACAAAAGTATAATTCTATGAGGTACAGACAACATCAGCACGGGACTCAGGCTGAGTCATCCACGTGTGCGTGAGGTCAGCGTCCTGGGAGGTCTGTGTTTACAGGAGTCATTGAGTGCGGAATGCACGGGGAGAGTCCAGAAGCTCTGATGGAGAAGACAAGAAACACATAAACTGTGCTGATAGAGACTCCAGGCACCTTACAGTCATTCTTGAGATGCCGCTCTTTTTCTGACATTCTAGGTCCGTGTTCTGTGTACTTAACACACATGTGCGCACACAAACGGCCTGGCACTTTTTGTTTTTGTCAAAGGCTTGTGCGTGCTGAGCAAGCACACTACACTGCCACCCACCCCCAGCTCCGGCCGTTGTGTCGCTCTTGAGATAAAGTCTTACTATGCTGCTCAGGCTGCTATCAAACTCCTGGGCTCAGGCAATCCTCCAGCTTTAGCTCCGGAACAGCTGGCTCTACAAATGGGCACCACTGTGCCTGGCTTCCTCCTCTAATTTTCTTGAAGGTATTATCATTGATTAGGGGCATTTCAGTCTTGTTTGCAGTTCCCCTGTGCAGCAGGAGACAAATGCCCTGAAAGGCCTAGATCTAAAGGGTGGGCAAAAATTTCTCTGACCACCTGAACATCGGTCTACACTGCAGATGACACATATCACCTGCGTCCAGGCCACAGCCTCTCCTTCCCTTTATCCACTAGCCCGTCAGAAGGAAAAGCTTGGTGGCTCAAGTTCTGCTGATACTTGGTGATTTCTCGGCACTGGCACCAAGTCACCAGCTCTAGGGGGCTTGCCGCTGGCCTCCAGGTTTCCGTGCTTGCCTCTGGAGTCAGGTCCCTGCCAAGCAGCTAGTTTATGCTTTTAACCTTTAAGCAATCAGGTCTCTCTGCTTAGAAGAAAAGCCAGAGCCCTAACTAACACAGCCTGTAGGGTCTGTATCATCTGATTCTGCTTTCTCTCTAACTTTGTGTATTGACTTTTTAAGACTGCTCAGTCCATCCGCACCAAGCGCTTGTCTCCTTGGTGTTCCTTGAATACATCAAGTACGTTTGTGCTTCAAAGCCTTTGTGCTGTTCTCTCTGCCTGTACTGTTCTTTACTGTGTCTCTGTGTGTGTGTCTCTGTGTGTATAATCAGCCCTCTCTCCATATGTATGCATAAGTATATACATGGACAAATCTTACATGTTTAAATATTATTTCAACCAAGTCCAACTAAGACCAGCATTCCATTTGCTCTTTTCTTTGTTGATCTAAAATCCCAGGAAGTGTTTTGTTCCCTCCCTCCCCCTTCTCTTTTCTTCCTTTCCTTCTTAAAAAAAAAAAAAAGATTCACATGACTATGTGTATGCTGTGTGTGTATGCTGTGTATGTGTGTCTGTGTATGCTGTGTGTGTGTATGCTGTATGTGTATATGCTGTGTGTGTGTATGCTGTGTGTGTGTATGTGTGTATGAGTGTGTGTATGTATGTGTGTGTGTGTATGCTGTGTGTGTGTATATGCTGTGTGTGTGCTGTGTGTGTGTGCTGTGTGTGTGTGTGTGTGTGTGTGTGTGTGTGCCCTTAGAGGCCAGATGAGGAGGCCGGATCTTCGGGAACTGCAGTTGCAGGAAGCTTGAGCTGCCTGGTGTGGGTTCTGGAAACCAAACCTGGATCCTCTGTAAGAGCCGGGAGTACACTAACAGCTCAGCCATCTCTGCCTGTCTGCCTTTTTCTGCCGCCCACCCAGGGCCTCATGTATGTTAGGCAAGTGCTCTATCACTTAGCTACATCATGATTGCCTTTTTTTTGCAGTGGGAAAATTTACATAATCTGAAGTTTACCATTTTAACCATCTCGAGCTGTAACTCAGTGGCACCGAGCTCATTCGTTGTTTTGTGTAACTCTTACTACCACCTACTTATAATCCTTCCCATTGCCACCCCAACCTGAAACCACATGGAGAAGCAGTAGCTCCTCACCCCCTCTTCCACACGCTAGCATCTTCAATCTACTTCCTGACTCCACTACTCTAGGTGCCTGAGTAAGTGAGATACGGTCTTTGTCCTTCTGAATCAAGGGACAAAGGCAAGCTTAACCTGTTACCAATTAAAAGCCCAGTGTGTTTTTCCTCTGCCTGCTTTGCTGAGCTTGTTCTACAACACAGATCAAGTCACGAGGTCAGAATGTTTACTGAGGGTCCCTCATGACCAAAGCCAGCTAAGGCTAGAAGAGTGAAGAGGGCTCCCCAAATAGCAAACAAAAGGAAGGAAAACTCGTTACCAGAAAACTAAACCAAACGTACATAAGCCGCCTAGCCTCACTGGCTCTTAGTTAACTTAAAGATCACAAATCTGAGGAGCTGGAGAGATGGCTCAGTGGTTAAGGGCACTCGCTGCTGTTGCAGAGGAGCTGGGTTGAGTTCCTGGCATCATACACATGGCAGATAAGAAAGATGGCCTCCAGAATTCTAGTTCTTGGAGAAGCGACTCCTAAGCTTCACCAGAGAAGCACACGGCGCACAGACACACACGCAGGCAAAGCGCTCACCTGTGTGAGTAAATCTTAGAAAGATCACAGAGTTCGGAAGGTGGGCAGCTGAGCAGTTTCCCGCTGGCTTCACTGGGGTTAGGCCACCGAGGATCCATCTCTGGTGCCCACTCTCTGTGTTACTTCACCCAAACTTGAAGGTTGTTTCTGCTTAAAATATTGGATCTTTCTTAGAACCTAAAGATATCTGGTCACAGCTATAGAGGGTTTAAGGCTCAGCCTGTTTCTGTTTTTGTTGTCTTGTGTAGCCCAAGCTGACCTTGAGCCCCTGACCCTCCTGCTGTCATGTCTGAAATGCTGGGATTACAGGTGTGCTCCACCACATTCGGATGCCATCTTTGTGTTTGTATGCTATCTAGCTCTCTTTGCCTCAGACTCTGAGCTGATTATTCCCAGTTATGTATATAAACTAAAAGGTTACCAGCTGAGAAATGTTCTGCCTAGAATGATAATCCAGGGTTAACTTGGCCTGCTGGGACGGATGTGTGCTTCTCCTCTTCTGCCCGTTTCAGCTCAGCACGAGAGCAGGCTGCTGCTGCAAGGTGACAGTGCGAGCTGTAATTTCCCAGATGAGCTTAGTTAGCTGGTAGCACCAGAATAAGCCAGGGTGCTTGTACACAGAACTGCTCTCTCCCATGAGAACAGTAAAACCCACTGACGCTTTGTTCAAGCAAGCAGCCTGGTTATCCCTGGTTGGTGCCAGCTCTCAATGGCTCAATGGCTGCTTCACTGGAGGGATGAAGGAGTCTCGCCCAGCTTATGTGCAGTCTGTAGCTCGGTTTCTTCTGTTTATATGCTGCAAGAGCCAGTCACTTTCTCTCTCTCTCTCTCTCTCTCTCTCTCTCTCTCTCTCTGTCTCTTTCTGAGACAGGGCTGTGGTCTTGTGGGGTCTTGTGAGGTCCTGGCTGTGCTGGACTCACTTTGTAGACCAGGCTGGCCTCAAACTCACAAAGATCCCCCTGCCTCTGCCTCCCTGAGTGCTGGGATTACAGGCGTGCGCCACCATGTCCGGCGCAGTGTTTCTCTTATCATTGCTTTGTTACCCTTAATGTAAGGCTATAGTGTGTATCAGAGCTTCACTTATTTTAAAGACTTAGTAACATTCCATTATATGGATGTCTTGTATCTTGTGTGTGTGTGTGTGTGTGTGTGTGTGTGTGTGTGTGTGGTTATGCCACAGTGCACGTGTGGAGGGCAGAGGGTCGTTTGAGGGAGTCAGCTCTCCTCTTCTACCATGTGGCAGGGATTGAACTCAGGTCCTCAGATTTGGCATCAAGGGCCTTTATTTGCTGTGCAGTCTTCACTGCCTTGTAATTGTTCTTTCTTCAGACAGCTATCTCAATAGGTGGAAAGCAGTATTTTTGTTTCCCTAATAATATAAATATTTTCATATGCTTGTTGTATATCTTCCTTGAAGAAATGTGTTCAAATCTTTTTAATATAAATTCTCCATTAATTTATGTATTCACTATACATCCTGATTGCTGCCCCCTCCCCCCTCACACTCCCTTCTGAATTCTCCCCTCTCCTTCTCCTCAGGGAAGGGGGACGTCCCCCATGGGTGCCAACCCGTCCTGGCATATCAAGCGGCTGCAGGACTAGGCCATCCTCTTCCTCTGAGGCCAGACCCAGCAGCCCAGCCAGGGAAACGGGATCCAAAGGCAGGCATCAGAGTCGGAGAGGATCCCGCTGCAGTTGCTGGTGGTCCCGCATGAAAACCAAGCTGCACGTCTGCTACATATGTGCGGGGAGCCTAGGCCCAGTCCACGCATGCACTTTGGTTGGTGATTCAATTTCTGTGAGCCCCATTTTTTTTTTTTTTCCTGAGACAAGGTCTCTTTATGTATCCATGTATTCCTGGCTGTCCTGGAATTAACCAGATCTGCCTGCCTCTACCTCCCCACGAGTGCTAGGATTAAAGGTGTCTGCTACTATACTCAGTGTGTTCAAATCCTTTGTCGGAGGATGAATGCATCAAAGCCTGATGATCTGAGGATATTCTCTGGGTCCCTCATGGTGGAAGGGATAACCAGCTCCTGGAAGTTTTCCTCTGACCTCCACTTGTGCACTGTGGATGTGTGTTCTTCCACGCACATCCGCACAAAAAATACATAAATGTAATTTAAAAATAAAAATAATTTGCTGTCTTTAGATTAAGTCGCTTGTTTTTGTGTTTGTGATTGGGTTTGGGGAATTATTTATATATTCTAAGTATTTCTTATCAAACATATGACCTGAAAATGTTTTATTCCTTTCCATGGGTTGCATTTTTGTTCTCTTGATAGTGTCCTGGCTTTGTTGCCTACAGATTTCCCTCTGAGCGCCACACATGCGGCATGGCAGGACAAGGCCATTAAGATGTGAACATTAAGTAAGTAAGCTTGTTTTGCACATAATATTTGACAGATCATTTTCCAGTTTTCTCCTCCCATGTTTTCTGTTTGGCACTTTTGAAAACTAGGTATCTTTACAAATATCTAAGTGAGTTTAAAGTAGGCTTGTTTCCTTTCATGGCTTCATCCCACAGTATCCGGGGCTCTTGGGAGGACAGAGCTGAAGTGAACGGCACCTCTCAGGGATCTGGTTCCCCGTGCCTTTAACCCATGAACTGGTTTGGAGGATAATTTATATCCAAATCCTACATTTTCTTATAAAAGTCCTATAATTTTGGCTTTTAATTTTAAGCCTTTAACCATCTTGTGTTAATTTTTGCAAATAGTATAAGGTAATAAATGGTCCACCCTCATTCTTCTGCATGTATTAAGTTTGCTAACTGTTTTTAACTTAGGTGTTTGTTTGTTGTCTCTTCTCCCGCTAGAACTTCAGCTTCATCAAAGCAAGGGTTAAACTAGCTCTGTTGCTCTCCTATGGAACAGTTCTTGTTATTCATGGTAACAGGTCACCCTGACATTTAGTCTATTAAAACAACAGGAAGCTTGTTTTCCTTTAAGATTTGTAGTGTTGGGAACTCGGCATCAGCTTTGGGATCCCTTCTTCTGCAGTCAGTGTGTGGCCGGGACTGGAGCCCCTGAAGGCATGGCTGGGTCAAATGGTCTGGCTTCCACAGTGGGTCAGGACACCGCTGCCCGGTTGGTTCTTACTTGTTCTCAGATTTGTGTACTTCATGTGGTGTCTGAGTGTTTTGCTTTCACACTTGTCTGCGCATTGCACGTATGTGTGCTGAGGAAGTCAAAGGGGAGAGCAGGATCTCTTGGAGCGGGAGTTGTTCTTCGTTGTGAGCCATCACGTGGGTGTAGGAGAACTGAGCTAGATTCTCTGCAAGAAAAACAAGTGCTCCGGACTGTGCGGTCATCTTTCCAGCCCTGATTCTGATTTTTAAAAAAAAAGTGTTTGTCGGGCTGGAGAGATGGCTCAGAGGTTAAGAGCACTGTCTGTTCTTCCAAAGGACCCGGGTTCAATTCCCAGCACCCACATGGCAGCTCACAACTGTCTGTCTGTAATGCCAATTTTAAGAAATCTGACACCTTCACACTAATGTACACAAATTAGAATTAAATAAATTACTTAAAAAAAAGTGTTTGTCGTTTGTTCATGAAGGCACATATGCTGTGGCGTGCGCGTAAGGGAGTGAGCGTCCTCCTTCCACGGGGGGATCTTGAGAGGACGTGTCATCAGGCTGAGCCATCGTGCAGGCCTGGTGGTGAATGTTGGTGGGTGCCCCTGGGTTCTTTTCTCACAGGGCAGGTTACAGGAGGCCACCTGAAAGAACAGGAGGAGCAGCGCAGTGGCAGCGTCACAGGTTGGGTCCTGCTCCCCGCTGGAGACACACACAGATGTGAGTGACAGGCGGCAAGCTCATGGCAGGCTGGTCCACAGGACAGCTGCCCCACGCCCCAGAGTCAGAAGAGCACCTAGTGTGATTATGCAAAGCATCTGACAGGGGCTGGGAGGGAGCTTATCTCATAGAGTGCTTGCCTAGCATGTAGGACACCCTGGGTGTGATCCCCAGCCTGGTCTACAAAGCCAGTCCAGGTCAGCCAGGGCTACACGGAGAAACCCTGTCTATAAATAAATAAATAAATAAATAAATAAATAAATAAATAAATAAATAAATAAAGCAAGCCTGAAAGTGGTGGTGCACACCTTTAATCTCAGCACTCAAGAGGCAGAGAGAGGCAGGTGGATCTCTGTGAGTTCAAGGCCAGCCTAGTCTACAATGAGTTCCAGGAAAGCCAGGCTTTCCCAGAATAGCATTTACCTCTGAACCATCAGCAGAGAGCCAGACAAACCCTGTCTCAAAAAAGCTAAAACACAATAAATAAATAAAAAGGATTGGTAGGGCTACAGAGATAGTTCAGCAGTTAAGAGCCTTGGCTGATTGTCTAGAGGCCCTGAGTTCAATTCCCAGCAACCACATAGTGGCTCACAACCATCTGTGATGGGATCTGGTGCCCTCTCTGATGCTGTCTTCTGTCAGAAGGCACACATGTAGATGGAGTGCTTAAAGAAATAAATCTTTTTTTTTTTTTCAAGACAGGGTTTCTCTGTGGAGCCTTGGTTATCTTGGACTGGCTTTGCAGACCAGGCTGGCTTTGAACTCACAGCGATCCGCCTGCCTCTGCCTCTGTGAGTGCTTGGATCACAGGGGTGTGCCACCACACGCAGCTATAAATAAACCTTTTTTTAAAAAAATGGGTTAATGAGCCATTCAGAGGTTGTTGGGAACCTGGAAATGTACAAAGAGAAAAGCAACTGAAGCTTAGGAAAGTCAGAACTGGAACTTTCTGGAACCAGGAACCCTCGTTTTTTCCTCTCACTTTGCTTCTTGGAGAAGACCTGGGGCCTGTTGGCTCACATCCTTAGCGATTCCTAATGAGAGGACTTTGCTTTTCTAGCTGTGGTTTGCTTCCGCTCAAGGCAGGACTCTCCCAGCCGGCCCGGTCAAGGAGCTATGGCTCTGTGCGGGGCAAGCACATCTGTGGCAAGTCCACGGATGTAGACAGACAGAAACCGTCCAACGCTCTCCGACGGTGAGGTGCCCTCCTGTCTTTCCTCCCACGTTACATCTCCGCACTAGGGAACATACGCTGTCACCCATTTATTTTTCACAGTTGTCTTTAAAAAGATTTCTTCCTTTATTATTTGTATGAGACGAGTGTTTTGCCCAGGTGTGTCTAGTATGTCAGGGCAGGAGCCTGTGGAGGCTAGAAGAGAGCATCAGAGTCCCTGGGCTTAACAGGGGCTGGAGATGGCCCGGTGGTTAAGAGCACTGTCCGCTCCTCCAAAGGTTCCGGCTTCAGTTCCCAGCATCCACATGGCAGCTCAAAACTATCTGTAACACCAATTCCAAGGGCGTTCACACCTTCACACTAATGCACATAAAATCAAATAAATCATTAAAAAACTGGGCTTACCAGGTGGTTATACGGCACCATGTACCACGTGCGTGTTGAGAATTGAACTTGGGTCCTATGTAAGAACAGTAAGCGCTTTTAACCACGGAGCCATCTTGCCAGCCCCTTATATTTGTCTCTAACATCACATTCTAATTTCTTAATTCAGAGTGTGAACACAGGCACTACATTTTTATAACTCCAAAGTTTAGGTCTCAAGGTCCAGACCTAAACTTGCATTTTACATTTTCTTTTAGGTAATTGTCAGTTGTGACTATGGGTCAGCCACAGTTTTCTCAACTTAAAATGACTTATTTTATGTGTATGAGTGATTTGTCTGCATGTATGTCTGGCATAGTATGCATGCTTGCTCCAGAGGAGGCCAGAAGAGAGTACAGGTTCCCTGGACTGAAGTTACAGAAAGCTGTGAGTTGCCATGTTGCTGGGATTTGAACCTGGGTCCTCTGAAAGCTCTTTTTTATAATTTACTTATTTTTATTTTATGTTCATTGGTGTTTCGACTGCATATATCTGTATGAGGGTGTTAGATCCCCTGGAACAGAAGTTGTGGACAGTTTGAGCTGCCATGTGGGTGCTGGGAATTGAACCCGGGTCCTCTAGAAGAGCAGCCAGTGCTCTCAACCACTGAGCCATCTCTCCAGCCCCGAAGCCAGTGCTCTTACCCCACGAGCCATTTATCACTCTATTACAACCTCTTTTTTTTTTTTTGTAGACAAGGTTTCTCTGTGTAGCCTTGGCTGTCCTAGACTCGCTTTGTAGACCAGGCCGGCCTCAAACTCACAGAGATCCACCTGCCTCTGCCTCCCAGTGTGCTGGGATCACAGGTGTGTACTACCATGCCCGGCATGTCACACCTTTTAAGTGGGTCTAATAATGGTCATTTTGTATGAGTGCTTGTAATGCTACAGAGCTGAAAAGGTGGTCATTTACACATTAGATCTCCTACAAGAAAATGGAGCTTCCTATTTGGGACTGCCCCACAAGGTCCTCTGGCTGGCTCCACCTCACAGCGAAGGCTGGACTGACAGTGTCTCAGTGCCTCAGTAGCCATTAGGATGTGCGGGGGTGTGCAGTGGGTAGGGTGGGATAAGAGCGAGAGTCAGAGACAGAGAAACAAAGACAGACATGCACGCAGAGACAGACAGACAGACAGACACACACACACACACAGATACAAAGTTAGTGATTTTTGTCTGAGACTGAAGTCCAAGCTGAGAGCATCAAATTAGAGAAGCCTCTAGCCAACGCCTCAAAACGGGCGCCTCAGGCAAGATCATTCTGACACAAGTCTAAAAAGGTGGGAGGGAGGGAGAGGGGGAGGGGCAGAGGGAAGAGGGAAGAAGGAAGAGGGAAGAGAAGCCAACCTCTCTTAGCATGGCTGGGTCCTGAGCACTAGTGCCCAGCGGTCCCAGCTTCCCTTACAGTTATCCCTAACAGCATGCAGGCTGGGGCTGAAAGGGTGTTAAAGGGGTGGAGTCCCAGGGCAGCATGAGTGTAAACACTCCCTATGAGTCAGCTGTAAATTCAATTCAAATCCCCAGCCTTCTTGCTCATCATGGTTGCCAACATGACTGCCTTCAGGAACCCTAACAGGAGACAGGTACCTGCCTAAAAACTGCGGTTTGTTTGGTTTTTTTTTTACTTTAGTGCTTATAAAATGCAGTTATTGCAGCAGGGAATTTCAGTAATGAATTAGGATTCGTGTACTTTGCTTAATTGTTAAAGGCACAGAAGCAGTTTGTGAATATGTCTTCAGTCTTATTTTAAGTATATTATCTCATGTACTGTGGCCATCCACGTGAGCAACCAAGAGTTATGTAAAGGGGTAGCTTTAATTAATTCCACACCTTCAAGAGGTGTTTCTTTCTTTCTTTTTCTCTTTTGGATTTTTCCAGACAGGGTTCCCCTGGCTGTCCTGGACCCACTTTGTAGACCAGGCTGGCCTGGAACTCGAGATCCACCTGCCTCTGCCTCCTAGAGTGCTGGGATCACAGGCATGTACCACCATGCCTAGCAAGAGAGGTGTTTCAATAATTAGCTTTTGTTCTTTAGTAGTTTCTTTCCCTGCTGTTATTGGCTACTGTGTACTTTTTATTTATTTAACAAACAAGCCTACTTTGTCTGTTTAGGCTTCTAGTTTCTCACATGGAGATAAAGCTTAGCCAAGAAATATGATTACCTTAATATTTGTTCACAAATTCTAGTTGGTGGCAATGTTGACAGCTCTTTCTTTCCGTAGTTGCTCCTTGTGGTTAGGAATACAGGCCATGAAAACAGCAAAGCTGATTTTACTGTGAGAGACATGGTGGTGTCTGTCCGGGAAGCCGAGGCTGGAGGAGAGCTCATCAAGGTTATCTTCGCTTTTCTCCATGTAGCCCTGGTGGTCCTGTAACTCACTCTGTAGACAGGCTGGCCTCGGACTCACAGAGATCCGCCTGCCTCTGCCTCCCCGAGTGCTGGGATCACAGGAGTGTGCCACTGAGCTGCCTAGGAAAGAGATAACTCACACTGAATACATTTTGTCCCTGGCTTTACTGATACACACCATTTCATGTGAAGTAGAAGCATATCTCTAACACGTCAGTCTCTGGGGACTTAACTTTTTACTTTTCTGGTCTCTTAGTTTGTGTACAGTGTGTTTATGCGTGTCCACATGCAAGCACATGAGTGCCACAGTGCACGTGTGGGGGCCAGGGGTCGGCTCTGTTCTCAGCTTCCGCCTGTTGGGGAGGGTACAGGCTGGCTGGTGGGTGAGCCTTGGGTGGTTACCTGGCCCCGAGCAGCAGTGAAGGATTACATGCGCCTGCCACTGCTTCCATCTTTCTACGTGGTCCCAGAGACTGCATGCAGGCTGTTGGGCTTGTGTGCTTAGTGCTTTTATCCGCTGAACCATCTCTCTGGCTGCGTTCTTGGCCTCAGCGGGCTGCTGAAGAAACAGAACCGAGATGAGCATCCAAACAAGTAGCAGGTGGTAGAGCCAGGATGTTTTTCCTTCTTCAGAGTCTTTTTAGTATTTGCTCTGGTGCTCTGTGACTTTGAAAACAGCAACTGCAGAAACTATCACCCACTGAGTGTTTATATGCCTTGCAATATGCTCCACTTAATTATTAGTTCAGTGCTTAAGCAGATATTACTATTTTATGGGTGAGAAGATTGGGGTGTAAGGAGGTTAAACATACTTTTGCCAAGCACACTTAAAGTTTGAGATCACAGCCAATAGTCATTTGCTGTATGGAGCACGGAAGTTAGTAGTTCCCAGAAAACTGGATAGTTTGAGTGAAATGATTATTTCTAGTTGCATCAACTTTTATCTTGCTTTAAAACAGATAGTTAAGAGAGGCAAGAAAGAAACAGGCTCCTTGTATCAGGTGGTGCAGAAAACCGGCATGGGATTGATGTCCCACTTTGACGCTATAATTTCAAAAGCTGTTATTTGGGTCAATGGTGTTTAAAGAGAGAATTAAGGAGGTGCTGGGGCTGTCGTTCCACAAGCAATGCTCTTAACCCGCAACTGTGAAGAGTGATATGCAAATCCTTAGACATGAGTGGCTGGGCAGCTCACTCTAATTCAGAAGGCCCACACTGGAAGCAAGGTGCACCAGAGAGCTTGGGTTCAACTAAGAGACATTGCCTCAGTTGATCAGGAAGAGGTGATTGGAAAGGTCTCCCAGTAATCAGCCTCAGGCCTCCACATGCTTGCACACACACGCACACTTACGTGTGAACATGCCCAAAGACCATACAGACAGACACATGCAAAAAAAAGAAAAAAGAAAAGCAAGAAAAAAGAAAAGAACCATCTAAACTGGAGCCACAAGCTCATCTGTATAGTCACAGGGGTCTGGTCCCCCCTTCGCCCAAGAGCGGAGAGGTGTACATAGGAGTGCGCGCTGGGAAGCGGTGTTCCGTTCCTTTCTCAGGCCGCACTCGCTGACAGAGCGCACATGGGGACGGGAATGTGGGGAGGCCGGAGCCACTGAGAACCCAGTGAGCGGAGAGGCCAGCTGTGGTGCTGTATCTTAGACTCCTGTTGTGTAAGGAAAGAGCCTGAGGAGGTGTGCTGTAACTGTTCCAGCGCGAGCCTTCACTTTTTCCAAAACAAGAAGTTTTAACCGTTATATGGGTCTCTCGGCAGAGCACCCTCCTGTTCCTCCTGGGATAGTGCCACCGGTGTAGCCCTGACAGACGGCTCTGTCTGTGGGCGCCCAGGTACTGTGACTGACCCTGGAGTGAGTGAGTGTGGCTGAGAAGGTGAAGCTGTGGCCCCCCAGAGGAGCCAGCGTGGTCCTAGGACAGGAAGGAGTGTCCACTTGCTTAAGTAAGTTAGAACTCCAGCTGCTCGGGGTGAAGGTGGCTGATGACGTCTGCCTCTATCTGGGTGACTTGGCCTCTCTGAAGAATGCCTCCTTTGTTTTCTTTTGGTGACCAGTGGGCTCACGTGGCTGGCTTGAACACCTTCGGCAGTCGGAGTCATGGTTTTCTGTGACTTAACCTTTGGCAGGGTTAGGGTTGAGAGTTTCCTTACTAGATCCGTGCTAAGGGTTAGTATGCAGAACAGAGAATTCCGAATTGCTAGCTGCACTGACTGCAATTAAAATGGCCTCTGTGCTGCTGTCCACCCCCTCTGTCTCCTCCATCTGAGGGAACAAACTAGACTCGAGTGAGAGCACCAAGTGGCAGGAGCAGAGATGTGTCAAGAGGAGAATTCACACTGTGGAACATCACTTATGAAAGTGCCCGAGCATGTGTGAGCGCTGGAATTAGCAAAGACACCGACAAAGTCTGGGCAAAGAAAGGCAGAAGCCAGGATAGTGCTAGAGGGTCAGAGCTAACGGCCTCCTCATGACTATTGTTTTGTGCTCACTATTTCAGCATGATTACAATGTTACATGCTGAGGACAATAAGCAGTCCTCTGTCCCTGTCCCCACTGCTTTCACTATATCCAGTTTTGCCTTTTCCGGAAATCTGCATACACAGAATCATATACTATACACACTGTTGTCATTGATTTTCTAATTGATGATCCACTCACACACTTTAAAGTGGAAAAGTACTATTTTAAGCCTTTGGGTATTTGTAAAAAAAGTTGTCCTCCTAGCTCTGAAAACTCTTCATTCTTAGTTGCCTTCCACTTTTGAAATAACCCGTTAATAGTTTCGTGGGCATGCATGGCTATCCTTCTATCCTTTTTTTATTTTTTATTAATTATACTTTATTCACTTTGTGTCTCCCCATAACCCTCCCTCCTCCCCTCCAGATCCCACCCTCTCTCCCCCTTCTTCATGCATGCCCCTCCCCAAGTCCACTGATAGGGGAGGTCCTCTTTTCCTTCCTACTGATCTTAGTCTATCAGATCTCAACAGGAGTGGCTGCATTGTCATCTTCTGTGGCCTGGTAAGGCTGCTCCCCCATCAGGGGGGAAGTGATCAAAGAGCAGGCCAATCAGTTCATGTCAGAGACAGTCCCTCTTCCCATTACTTTGTATCCCACTTGGACACTGAACTGTCATGTACTACATCTGTGCAGGGGTTCTAGGTTATCTCTATGAGTAGTCCTTGGTTGGAGTATGAGTCTCTGGGAAGTTCCCTGTGTTCAAATTATCTTGTTCTGTTGCTCTCCTTGTGGCCTCTATCCTTCTTAACTGGGAGGTTTGAACATGGTTTTAAACATTACCCATGGAACACCTCAGCTGGGAGAATTAAAAATTTGTTTTTATAATAACTAGGGTTTTTCTAGGTTCTGACTCCAGACGTCGAAGTGTGACATTTACCTGTGAGGTCAGTAACGTTTGAGCCGTGTCTTATTCAAGTCTGGTACCTATGACTCTCAAATTCATTGAACACACATGAAAATATGACAGAATCAAGTAAAACCAAGCTCCGCGCCTTATGGAGCCAGACGTTAGTGGGAGAATCAGATTCTCAGAGTCCTGTGATTGCAGTGTTCTGGAAGGTGACTGCCAGGGCTAATGTAGGAAGAGGCACAACTCAGACCCAGGGACTAAGGCCTCGGCAAGAAGTGAGGCCAGAAGGGCTTACCAGGGACACAAGTTTGCAAAAACTCTTGGGAGCGAGGAAACCGGTCAAAGAGGTCAGCGTGGCTGGAGGAGGAGCAGGCTGGAATGTGGGCTGAGCTCAGAGGAGAGACAGAGAAGGGGTCAAGGTGGCTGGCCCTGGAGGGTTTGCTTTAGGGCTTTTTTTTTTTTTTTCTTTCTAAGAGAATGGAACACCGGATCAGACTTGGACAAGGTCACATGGTACAGTGTTTGAACAAACATTCTTCTTGTGGTGAGAGATGTGGAAAAGGGTAGGATGTGACTACATGCGAGGGTTAGGCCACTGACCTTCCACTCTACCTGCAAGTGAGAGTAATTCTGACTAAGGTGGTTGGTGATGGGACCAGATTCAAGGAAACATTAGCAGATAAAATCAACAAGATTTGCAAATAAACTGGAGAGGTAGACTATAAAAATGTTTCTTGCTATGAAAGATGCATTAAATTAAAATGGAGTTTTTGTTGTGCTTTCTGAGACAGGGTTATTTGTGTCTCCCGTGTTGCCCTGGCTGTCCTGGACTCTGTCGACCCGCCTGGCTTTGAACTCAGAGATCCGACTGCCCCTTCCTCCCAAGTGCTGGGGTTAAAGGCTTGAACCACCACTCCCAGCTACAATGCTGTTGTTAAATTGAATTTAATAACACGACCTAAAGTTGTGCAAAAAATTGCCTTGGACTGTTTTGAAATTTTCAAAGGTTTTAGCTGGGCGGAGGACATGGTTTTACTTCCCATTTTTTCCTTCCTGATCTTGTTGAAAATACTCTTAGGTGCTTATGCTGGCGGGACGTTTTCTGCATAGGTCTTATATAGATTTAAAAACCAGGGCAGCAGGTTGGTAAACAATTTCGGAGCTCTTCTGCCTGTATGATAATTACTATCATTTTGGTCCCTTCTAAGCGTATTACAAAACCGATGTATATTGCCTTTGTTATTTCTCGCCTGCTTCTCCTGAGATAGGCTGTTTTCGTCCCGGACTAAGTAATTTCCTTCTGAGAATTTCTTCGCTGACCCTCCCGGCCTCTGCGGGACTTAGCAGAGCCCTGCGCGTCCACTCTGCGCGCCCCAGGCCCCGCAGCCGCCCGTGTGGGCGCCGAGGAGACCCCTACGCTGGCGCCGGATGCTCGCCCGGGCTCCGAGGGTGTGTGTGTGGGGGTGTGTGTGTGTGTGTGTGTGTGTGTGTGTGTGTGTGGGTGTGTGTGTGTGTGTTCAGCCGCCCTGACCGCTGAAGGCGACCGGGGAAGCCAGCGGCCTGCAGCGGGAGGACCCCGGGACGGGGGAGGACGGCTGGGCGCCCGGGAGGGGGCGGAGGGCCCCGCGCGGCCTCCCCGCCTCCGCTCCGCCCCGGCCAATCCCTTCGGCCTGTGCGTGCTCCGGCTCCGCCAACCCGGCCGGGGCCCGAACCTGCTCGAACCCATTATGCCGTAGAGGCCGCCGGGGCGCAGTGAGGCCCTCGCCGCGCCTGCGCCCTGGGCGTTCCTGAGGCGGCCCGGCCGGAGCGGGCGAGCGGGCGAGCGCGGCGCGGGCTTCGCCTGAGGCGCGGGCGGGGCGGCGAGCGGCCGGCTCCGAGGTCCCGAGCAGGGCGGCGCGCGGGGGACG
>NW_026591643.1:1659849-1820066 GCF_907164565.1 Psammomys obesus | reverse complement strand
CCTCGGGGCCTGCGCTCGCCCCCCGCGCTCGCCCGCCCGGCCCGGTGGGCGTCCGTGCGTCCGCGCTGCGGGCCCTGCGGCCGCTCCCCAGCGCTCGGCCTCCGGGGCCGCGGCCGGCGAGCTGGTGCCTGTGACCTTCGGTCGCGTCGGGGCGGCCTCGCCCCGGGGGTTCCGCAGACCCCGGGAGCCTCGCCGTCCTGCCGCCGCTGGGCGACTCCCCTCGCGTCGCCGGGAGAACGCTCGCCTCTCTTCGCCGCCGGGAACGCCGCCCGCAGCCTCCCGAAGTTCGGCAGGCGTGACCTGTCGGGACTTTGTAAAGTCTTCGCTCGGGCTTTCGTCTTGGAAGCTCATTAGGAAACATTAGCGTTCCCGGAGTTTGCTTTTTGTAAAACAGAAAGCCCTCGCCTTCCTTGAGAAGTCTGTGTCAAGGAAATCCTAGAAAAGGTGTTCAGGTATATCTGTGGAAAAAGAGCACAGTTGTCAGTTTCAGGTGGTGAGTTTAAGGGAATCAGCACAGGCCACGAAGAAACACGTTCCTGGCTTGGGATGTGTACCTTGAAGGAGTGCAGTTACTGTGTTGTTGATATTTGGTTTTGCTTCTGGGTCAAAGTCTTGCTGTGCAGCCCAGGTCGCCCCCAAACTCCTGCCTTCTGCCTTCTTGCAGGACGTTGCCACTGTGTTTGGTAGATTATTGTTCTTAGGTTTCAGGCTTTTGGGCTTTTTCTCAAGGCGGTTGTACCACTTAGTCCTCCGTGAAGCGCCAGTACTTCTGATGGAGCTTGTCATCTTTAGAAAAAGCGCGGTGTGGGTGCTCGGACAGCGTGTGAGGCTGTTTTGCATGGTTTTTGTTTTGTTTTGTGGTGACTGAGGTTAAAAATACCGCATCAGCCATTTTGGTATTAATCTTTTGTGAAGTGACTCTTACGTATTATGCTTAGTTTTTCATTTTCTGTATTTTTCTGACTCTTAGTTTTCCTTTTTTTGCGGTAGGGAAAAAAAGGAAAACTTGCATGAGCAACTTTGTTACTTTCCAAGGTTTCTTTTATCAGTGGTCTGACAATATCTGCAAAATTCCAGAAATAAACAACTTAGTCTTAATTTTATTTTATTTTTTTATTGAACTTACTTACATACTCTTGGCCAGGCACCATTCTGAGTGCTTGACACACATTAGCTCACTTAGTTTTTGAATTTTAAATTACACGCGGTTTTGACCCTCTGAACGCTATCCAAGTGGGGTTCCAGCTGCTCCTTCGTCCAGTGTCTCTGGCTGCGCACAGACGTTAGTCTCGCAGTAATCCACGGTCGGGCCGTTGCACTGCCTGTGCTGCAGTAGCTCTTATTAGTAATGGCCCGAGTGCAATCAGTGGGGCTGTAAAACGCTCCTTTGAAGTGGAGAAGCACGTATTCTTGACATCATCATCATCATAAAGCTGGGTAGTGTGGGTGTTGCTAAAATCTACTTAAGAACAATCTACTTCTGTAAAATTGTGAGGAAGGATAAAGGAGTTGTGATGGTTTTGCACTTGAGCAGGAGCAGCACAGCCTTGTTGTGATGAGTCACGTGACCGGTGCTGTGGGAGCTTCCGGGGATCCAGCAGTGTCTTGGAGTGTCTCTGGTGTGGAGACGGGACCTGATCCAAGCCTCTGCTGCCAGCGGTCTGAAGCTGGGCGCAGAGGAAGTGGCCAGTGGTGGCTGCTGTTGCTGAGCACGCTTCTGCTTAATCCCTTGGCTCGCAGCCTTGAACCTCACACTGGAGTTGCTCCAGGTTAGTTTTCCAGGAATAAATTATGAGTCCACCCTTCCCCTTCCACAGATGAAATGTCTTAATGCAGCCATGTGCCTCTTCACCACTGACTGACCTTGAGTGATGAGCTCCTCAGTCTTTCTGGGCTTTTGTGAGCCCTTTCTTGACCACAGTCCTGTCTGTAAGCTGTGGGTTCGGCTCCCCCCTCACCTCTCCTCTAGTTTGCTCTGTTTTCTCCCGTCAGTCTCAGGGTGTTGATGCTAGTTTCACTCAACTGTTTTCTCTGCTTAGTTTGCACCATCCAAGTTAACTTTCAACCTGTATTATTGCTTGGTTAGTAGCGGCCTTCTCAAGACTGGCTGGTAGGCCCTTGTTTTTTGTTTTTGGTTTAGAAAGAGCACCTGACAGCTAATTGGAAGACCAGAGTTTGTAAGTAGGATTTGCTAACGTCTAGGTTTAATGTATAGTGTATCTCAGGCAATAGTTCTCCGAGTTGGTTCTATCTTAGAATCTTAGGAGAGCTTTAAAAAAAATATCCTTGTCATTACGAGACTGAATACATCCGAATCTCTAGGGATAGGACCCATGCAGTAGTACTTCTGAACTTGATGTATTAAGCCTGGCGTGGTGGTGCATGCCTTTAATCCCAGCACTTGTGAAACAGAGGTAGGTAGCTGTCTGAGTTTGAGGCCAGCCTGGTCTAGAGAGCTAGTTCCAGGACAGTGAGGGCTACACAGAGAAACCTTGTCTTGAAAAGCTAAATAAATAAATATTCACAGTATTAGGTACATGGTTTGATGATTTCACCGTGTGACTGACATGGAATCAGAGCATGAATTCTTTTGTGCCCTTTTATTCAATGCACCTATTCCCTGCTCATGTTCAAACATTAGTATCTGGGTTTTTAAGAAGAAATTGTTATTAGAGTTTGTATGTCTGCGTGCATGTATGTGCAGGGGTGTGCTTGCCATGGAGCGTGTGGCGGTCAGGGCAGTGGGTTTGCCCTTCTGCACGTGTTTCTTTATAGCTTCTGAAAATTGGTAATGATTGTGTCTTACTCTGTTTTCCTTGACCTTAATGGCCTGTGTGTTAAAAACACTAGAGTAACAACAGCAGAATTTCATTTTCTTTCTTCACACATACCATTTTGTGTGGTATATGTGTCTGTGTGCATGTCTGGAATTGGCCTCAAGTCTGGAGCTTGCCGATTGACTAGGCTGGCCAGCAGGCCTCAAGGATCTTGCTGTCCCTCATCTCTAGAGCGGGATTAGATTCATGCTGCTTTGTGCCCAGTCTCTCGTGAGGGAAGTGAGGATTTGAACTCAGATCCTGCAAGCACTTGATCAACTGAGCTATTTTACCAGTCCCAGCAAAACTTTATCAGTGTTTTTATGAAGAAGCAAAATAGGTTTTGTGATCAGCTGCCTTGTGTTATGTGCATGTGTTGGCATCTCACGTCTGTTCTGTCATCTTTTGTGCTTCATACATTTTAGGTCTGTTTTTCAAACAGTTACATGCTAGGGTGCCAGGTGGGAGAGGACGTTTTTAATCAAATCCTCCTTCCCCCTCCCCCATTCTTTGTCTTGCTCTGAAACAGAGACTCTTTCAGCCCAGGCTGACCATGAACTCCGGATCCTCTTGCCTTCATCTCCTGATGCTGAGGCTGATGTAGTCAAGACCAGCTCTAGTCTCACATCCTTTTTAAAAGTGCTCATTGTTCCAGAATCTGACAGTGTCAGAATTGGGAACTCTTTTAAAGATAGTTCAGCCTGATGAACTGTGTGATGCTTTCTTTAAAGCACTTGTTTGTTCTAAATGTGAGAAAGTCTGGTAAGAGGTGAGAAGTGTATTTGGGTATTTGGAAGCCTGTAAATCTCCGTGTGCATTAACCGCTGCATGAGCAGTAATAGATTTTGCATATTTGTAATGTTAAAACTTATTGAAAAGTTAGGATGTTTTTGCCATTTCAGTTAATTACACTTAAACAAAAGTACTGTGTAGGGAGAGGTAGTAGTTAAAAATGTTTTATTTAGAAAATGACCCTCCTCTGGTACGTGGGGCGGGGGAGGGTCCTGGGCCTTGTACACACTAGTGCTCTACTACATAGTTATTCTTGCAGACCTGTTTAAAAGCTGCACACCAGAAAAAGCAGGAAAGTATTGTTAAAGCGGATAGATCTTTGCACTCATGAGCAGGGGGAACCGAAGCCAGCCTTTAAAGCTCCTGGCCCAAGTGTTGGATAGCCTGGCTGTTCTCTCTTCCTCCTCACCCTCCTATTTCATGTTTGGGTTTTTTCTCCTAAAACATTTATTTTTATGTGTGTGGGTGTTTTGCCTGCATGTATGCATGCATGTCTATATGGTACGTGTGCAGCACCTGCAGAGGCTGGAAGAGGCCATGGGATTCTCTGGAGTGGAGTTCCAGAGAATCGTTTGCACCACATGGGTGCTGGGAAAAGCCAGCAAGAGCCACCATGCTCTTAGCCAGGGAGCCATCTCTCCAGCCCCGTGCCTTAATTTTTGAGGTGGTTCTCTTACGTAGTTCAGGCTGGCCACATACTTGCTTTGCAGCCAAGACTTGCTTTGATCTCCTGTTGTTCTTGCTGCTACCTCCCAAGTGTGCAAGTATGGGTGTGCACACATGACGTGGCCTATGAGCTCACACCTCCCTCTTAGCTCTCCTCTCTCTCCAAGATAGGGTAGTCTTGGCTGTCTTGAGCCTGTGACCAGGCTGACTTGGAAGCCACAGAGGCCCTCCTGCCTCTGCCTCACCTGGCCCCACACCTGAAGAGCTTTCTTTTTAGAACATCAGGGAGTTGGCTCGGCAGGTGCTTGGTGTCTTGATGACCTGAGTAGGAACCCACAGGGTGAAGGAGAGAACTGACTCTGCTGGCTGTCCTCTGACAGCTTGCCCTGGTGTGCGCGTGCATAGCCACACGTAATACATCTCAATTTTTTTCCAAGTTCCACTGAAGCCAAGTTTGAGTTTGGCCTCACTGTGGAGCCATGCCTGGCCTAGAACTTGCTCTGTAGATCAAGATGGCCTTGAACTCAGAGATCTGCCTGTTTCTGTGCTAGGATTAAAAGTGTATACCACCATGTGTAGCAAAGTGACAGAAATTTTACCCCATAGTCCCTGAAGGTGGGAATAATAGGTATGCTTCCTATAGGGTAAGTGCACACAATTTAAAGTGTGTATGTAGTGTGGGTGTTCAGATGCGTGTCTGTGTGTGTTGAAGCAGGGTCTCAACTAAACGGAGTATTGATCATGGCTAGTCTAGCTTGGTGGAATCCCCTCTTTGGGGATTTCTTTTTGGTTTTTCAAGACAAGGTAGCCCTGACTGTCTTGAGACTCACTATGTAGACCAGTCTGGCCTCAAATTCACGGAGATCCTCCTGCTTCTGCTTCCTGAGTGTTGGGTTTAAAGGTGTGTGTGTCACCACTGCCCAGCTTCCTGCTTTTTTTTTCTTTTTATTTCCAGAGCTGAGGCCCAAACCCAGGGCTTGCGCTTGCTAGGCAGGCGCCCTACCACTCAGCTGACCCCACCCCGCTTCCTGCCTTCTTAAGGAGTACTGAAATTTCAGGCTGGCCTCTGTGTCCACCCTGCCAAGTACTTGGGTGCTGGGTCCAAACTGTCCTCCTGAAACTTGCCTGCATGCTTGTACCCACTGAGCTGCTCCCAAGCCCAGGGTATACCTTTAAATTATGTCCTGTCATTCTTTATATTAAAGTATGCTTATGAAATTTGTGATGCTAAATAGATTTTTTGGTAATATTTAGCACAGAAACTGTGAGCCCTATGCTGCTTCTCATAGTAATTTTTAACAAGCTTTAACAATACAAAAGTGCTTACCACTGCACAAATCCTTACTTTTTTGCTACATCATAATTGTTTTTCTTTTGTGTTTATATATAAAACATTCAAGATGTCATTCAGAAATGACCTTGGCCATTACTGCTTAGTCTGAGAGTCTCTCCTCATCAGAAACATGTCAGTTAATTTGTGTTTCTCAGGTAGAGCCTGTTGGCTTTGGTGTCTTCAATTTCTTCACAGAGGCCTGTCTCCTGTCTCATTCCTGCAGCTTGTCAGCTGTCTTTTACTGTGATTGTACTTGAGACTGTAATACCAGGTTCACAGGACCCTCAGAGACCACCAGGAGATGACTCGATGCAATAGCAAGAGAGCTTTATTATAAGAGTGATCGAACTCGGGACCCAAGTCTCACTAACGCAGCAGTAGAGAAGTGGGACCCTGAGCCCTGAGTGAGCAGGGTTTTTAAAGGGAAAGACTGTAAGCAGGGGGTTTCCATGACAGCAAACAGGGGTTCATGCCTTGACATTACAGGATTAGGTAAAAGTTAGAGGGGCGAGGTGACCTTCTCTGAATCACAATTAGCTAAGGCATACAATCACAATTGCTGTTCTTCTGAACTATATCTGAAACATTGGGGAGAATTTTCCCACCAGATTCCCAACCGATTCTCATTGATTATTGCCAAGGAGATTGTCTCTATTTTTTATAAAGTATTTATTTTGTGATATTTCCTGGAGGCTGTTGCTAGGAGAGTTAACTTTGTTTTCTGCAGAGTGCACGTTTTGTGGTATTTCCTGGTACCTGAATTCAGCTCCCAGTCAAGATGGCTCTTTATTTCAAAATGGAGTTATACCCAGGCTAACTTAAACTCTTCAAGATCCTTTCCTGCCTGAGCGCTCTACAGTCACTGTTGTTCAGCACATCTAGCCAGGCACTCCATCACTGTAGCTCGCTTACTCTTTTGAGGGGCCAGAGACAATGCTGTTCAGTTCTTGTTCATTGTCCTTTGTACTGATACAGCGCTCAGAGCTGTTGGAAGAATGCTCCCAGAACTGCCTAAACTGGCCCAAATCTGGGCTTTCTCTGTTGGTTTTGCTCTTGATTGTCTCGTGAGCTCATTATTAGGATTCCTGAAAGACCTGCTCCTTCTCGGACGGAATTGACTTTCCAGTGGCTAACTGCTGTCTGGCAGTTACTGGTTGGTGGGGAAGGTTTATAAAGCATTGGGGTAGACATGAGGATGCAGGTGTGGACTGAAATGATGAGTTGCTGTCTTTGGCCTCGTATAGATACTTTGTCATGTCAAAGGATTTTTTTTTTATCAGTGTATTGGAACAGTGTTAGTGGATACTGGATAAAATTGTAGTTTTAATAAACAGTTAATGTATGCCGGGCATGGTGACACATGCCTGTGATCCCAGCACTCAGGGCGACAGAGGGAGGCAGATTGCTGTGAGTTTGAGGCCAGCCTGGTCTACGGAGTGAGTCTAGTACAGGCAAGGCCACACAGGGAAACCCTGTCTTGAAACATCCCCTACAAACAAGCAAGCAAGCAAGCAAGCAAACAAACAAACAATTCTGTAACAGGATGGGAAAGATGGAAGGAAAGTCACCAAAATTTGGTAGTGAGACAAACGATGATGTTCTGTTCTGTGGGGTCTGGATTCCACTGGGTCCTGGAGTTCAGCTTCCAGACAGTTCCATTTCTCTCAGGGGCACCCTTAAGGTGAGTCCCCAGTACGCTAAGCTAAGCCGGGATGTGGAAAAGGTTTTCCATATAGTGTTACAGTAATCTCTTTTGGCATAAGCTCACTTGTGGCGATGGAAGCTGGTGTTCCAAAGCCTATGGTGACACCAAAGTGTTACAGCTGCTGTGCGGAGCATGGCAGAGATGCAGGCCAAAGCCCATTCCTGGTTGGCCTGCAGCCAAGACACGGGTCTTGAAGTAAGAAAGCTCGGACCTTTATTCTTGTGAAATCAAGGGCAATATAAACCCTGGGCAGAGGGAGGAATTTCGAGGGTGAATGGGGTCAGGGAGTCAGGGATACTCAAATGTTTCTATTACAAGAAAGAATATACAGTACTTAATTATACTATGGGACAATAGGGGGTGGGGCAGGGACAGGATCTTCAAGTACAATTGAAGGTCACTGCTGGACTAAGATCCTTTTTAGAGCGGTCATTTTTAGGAATTGCTAGATACTTGCTGGGTTATCAGGGAAAGGTCTGGTCTGTAATCTGCCCTGAGGGCTATGTGACCTTGGGTGACCCAGATCAGAGAGACTTCCAGAACCTCCCCCCCCCAAGAAAAGGGGGCTCTATCATCATAGACCAAGCTCACTTAAATGGCTATGCAGAGATGATCCAGGAGAGCCCCACAAGATGATAGAAACTTGAAGTTGAGGATGGATTTTTACATTAAAAATTATTATTTGCATGTTGTATGTATATGATGTATGTGGGCATGTGTGTGCCATAACACATTCATGGATGTAGAAGAGCTATGTGAATTCTATGTTGTTCTACCTGTTTATGGTTTCAGGAACTGAACTCTGGTCCAGGCATGCAGCAAGCACTTTGACCCACTATTTATTTATTTTTATTTTAAATTCCTGTGATAAAAACAAAATTAGAGACTCTCAGCGTGTTTGCTATTTTGAAAATATGAAGCTGAGTGCTGTGACGCACACCTGTAATTCCAGCACTCAGGGAGGCAGAGGCAGGTGGATCCCTGTGAGATGGAGGCCAGCCTGTCTACAAAGCAAGTCCAGGATAGCCAAGGCTACACAGAGAAACCCTGTCACAAAATACCATAAAAAAAAAAAAAAAAAAAGAAGACTATGGGGGATCTGTTGCACTGGTTAAAAAGTTAGAGAGGCTGTCAAGTTGCCAGCGCATTTGTATGTCACACACAAGGCTACAATGGTGAGTTAGGAAATGTGATCAAATCTAGGAAAACCAGGAAGGTGGGGAGTCTTGGTGAGCTAGATTTGTCTACATGGACAGAATTTCTTGTTCACAAGACTTATAAACTGAGGGAAGACTTCGTTGATATGTACTTGTTTCTAAGCACGAGTATGACTTTTTTAGTTTTGTTTTTCAGGACAGGCTTTCTCTGTGTAGCAGTGGGTGTCCTGGAACTAACTGTAGACCAGGCTGGTTTCCAACTCTCAGAGATCCATCAGCCACTGTCTCCTAAGTGATGGGATAAAAAAGGTGTGCACCCTCACCACCGGAGGGAGGATGACTTTTTAAAGAATAATTTAGTGTTTGTTTGATTTTTATTAAGGCTTTCTGAAACTAGTCAATAATCCCAATAAAAGAAACATGTCTAGTGAATTAAAAGTTTTACAGCCCCATTACCTGTGTTACCAAAGCCTATCCCACAAAAGCTGGGAATCCAGAGCACACTGCCTACAGCAGCTCAGAGGCGGGAGAGTCCTTAGTCTAGCTCTTTTCCAGGCGTCAGGGTTGGTGTCTGCTTTTTTCCAGGCAGCTCCTCTGGTCTTTCTTAGCCTTCATTTCAGCTTGGCTTACCTGAGAATGACTCTCCACAGTCTTTATTATTTACCTTTGGAGTGATTCTGGCCAGTTTCAGGGACTTCCTGAAGTTACTTTGAATTGTTATGTCTTACGCAGCTACCCTGAAGGGCGGAAGGTTTCAATCTCAGAGGCAACTGCTACGCAGCGTTGTGTTGTCCAGGCTGTCCCCAAACTCCTGGGCTTAAGCACACCTCCTGACCTTAGAATCTAAAGTAGCTGAGGCCACATGCACAGAGCTAAATGTCTAACTTAAATTTATTTTTATTACTGTTATAGTTTATGTGTATTGGTGTTTGAACTGCATGTGTCTGTGTGCTCTGTGTGTCTGGTGTCCTCAGAGGCCGGAAAGGAGTATCCCGTGACCTGCCTTGTGGGTGCTGGGTATTAATTCAGAGTGTTCTACAAGAGTAGTCTGTGATCTTAACTGCTGAGCCATCTTTCCATCTCTCCCCTTGACTAGATTTTCTTGAGACAAAAGTATGTATTGTGAAATGCACAGACTTTAACTCTACAGCAGGGGTTATGTGTGTCAATGAGATTTCCTCCCACAAAGTTCTTTAGTTAACCCTATTAATCTTTTTATTGTCAATTGGATTTTTTTGTTGGTGGTTATATTGTTCTTGACCTTTACATAAATAGACAATACAATGTATGTGTATTTTTTTGTGTGTGTATGTTTGTGTATCAGTATAATATACCATAATTTGTCCATTCTCTCATTTGCAATTTTGAGTCAAGTTGCGGTCACCATTTGAATACAGGTTACTGTAAACATTTTTTATCTGTTATATAAATAACTAGGGATGGAATTAACTGAATCATAGGACAGATATTCTTATTTTTTTGGTACTGCTCCCCTGCACTTAGTGTGGCCCAGGCTGACCTCAGGTGGAGGTGGTCCTGCCTAGCTTCTGAGTGCTGGGGCATCACAGGCCTCCACAGCAGTGTTCAACTGGAGAGAGGGCAGTGCCCAGTGATCTGCCAGTGCTAATGACCGTCTCACACCCTGACCTGAAGGCTGCCTGAGTGACAAGTCAAACATGAATTTTACATTATGTCACATTTGGGTACAGGGGTTAAAATAGGGAGGACAGAAAGCAAAGTAATGCTTCTGAAAATTGATGTATTCTGTTACAAAGAATTAGTAGAAAAAACCAGTGACATGAAATCATTACATCTTCATAGGCTTTCGTAGCTGAGAATACAGTAATTAACATAATGAGCACAATGGAGTAAAAAGGAAAAGTGAAGGGAAACATTTTGCTTGTAACTCGTGATTTGGATACAAGGAAGTAGATAACTCTGGGCATGTGTGTGGTGATGAGAGCGCAGACACCTGGGGACTTTGCTGAATCGTCGGCTGCACAAACCCAAGTCTTGTAGCCCAGTTAGATTATTTAGAATTGAATGTTCCTGTTAGCTTTGGTAAAAATGCCTTGCATAGGGCTGAAGAGATGGCTCGTTTGTTAAGAGCACTTGCTCTTCCAGAGGACCTGAGTTTAGTGTCTAAGCCCCAAAGTGGGAAAGTTTCCTTTTGCACACAACATCAGGATTGGCTTCTTGTTTTCTTGGTGCTGGAGATGAGCCAAGGTCTCATACACAAGACATGCGTCACTGCTGAGCTGTGCCTTTAGCTTCAGATGCTAACTTCACAGTGAGAAGGTGTAAACCGTGGCGTTGCGTGCTACAGGACTTCTATTTAATGTCAAACATTAAAAGAAAAGCTTTTTCCTTATTCACCATTCCATACTAGTATTGTTATACCCGTCTAGGGGGAAAGTTGAGTATAGTTCATTCACTGTTGGCTCTTTTCAAAGAAATTCAGAATTTCCATGTGGAATGTAGGTAATCTCATTTTTCAGAATAATGTCCACCTCAGTATTTTCATTGAATTTTCTAAATAGGTATCAGTGGGATGGAATTCTCAGGGCATGGCAGATTTTTGCTTTTATATCTTATAATTTTAGCTTACCTTCTTATCTGTGATTGATTGATCTTTTAAGATTGACTTTAGGGCTCCTTCTACTATGGCTGCAGCATTGATTAGCTAGAGCATATGCTTCAGAGCTTGCGTCTCGGGGAGGATTAATAAGATGCGAGTGCGAAGCCTTGTGCCAGGACGTGTGCGCAGTGACGCCAGTGGACACGTGTGGAGGCAGCAGCTAGCCACGTTCAGTTTTGCTTTTCTGAATGTTAGCTGTCACAGGGATGTCTAAGGACAAGAGTTTTAAGCACTATTGCCACCATTTCTTTTTTTCTTCTCCATGATTTCTATGGATTTTTATATTTTTATTTATTTATTGTCTACTACATCCAGGGCTTATTGTGTTTTTACTTCACACTTCTCAAGAAGTTGTTAACATACACAAATGAGATACATACTTTCTGCCCAGGGCTGTGCTCGCTAGTCTCAATAACAACACTGGAACCCTGCAGGACTTAAATTTCTTTTGTTTTTGTTCTTGAGATTGGACCTAGATGTATGCTCTACATAGAACAGTACCTACTCTTCGGCCCTGGAAGATACAGTTTTAAGTTCTTCCGTGTGCATATGTACAGGCTGTTTTCAAACTTACATTCTCAGCCTGTAATGACAATAAATAAATGCAAATGCGACAAAACAGCCGGCCCCTCCATTCCATTTATTGATGGTGCTTCTCACATTCGTGATGTTTATAGACTTTTCTGTAAACTTTAAGCGACATTTATTTATTTAACGTGTGCTGTGCCGCATGCAGCGGAGGTGGGGGACTGCTTACAGATGTTTGTCTGTCCTTCCACCCTCTGGGTCCTGGGTTGCCGGGCGTGCCAGCAGCTGCCTTTACTTGCTGACACAGATTTGCAGGTCAGCACATAGTCTCAGGCCATCTGAAAAACCTGAATGAAGCCAGGAATAGTAGGCAGTGACTGTAATCACCGTATTTGAGAAGCTAAGGCAGAAGGATTGCTATAAGTTTAAGGCAACACTAAGCCACATTGGAAATTTGTGGCTAGCCTGGCCTAAGAACAAGACCCTGTCTTAAGGAAACAAAAGATTGAAAGAAGGTAGGTGATACGTATATATTCCGCTTAAATCCAGTCTCGAGTGTGTATGTGTGCATGCTCATGTATGTGAACTTTATTTACTTGAATAGCAAGGTTTTTATTGTCTTTTTTCTTGTTTTGAGAGAGGGTCTCTCTGTGTAGCCCTGGTTGTTCTGGACTCACTCTGTAGATCCACCTGCTTTTCAAGTGCCGGGTTAAAGGCGTGCACTGTCACTGCCCAGTGATTATCAAGCTTTTTTCAGAGTCTTCAGCACCCTGAAGGGACATAAGTGTGTACAGGTAGAAACAACTGGCTGTATGAATGGGACATTTGTGCTCTAGGGGGAGCTCTGTGCCCTGTGACCTGTGCAGCTGTCAGAGGTGCAGCCTAATGGCCCGAGGGAGTGGGCTTTCCTGCATCCCTCACCGGCTGTTCTGCTCAAGTCCTGAAAACAAAGGCACAAAGTAGTCATCTCAGACTTGAAATATCAGTGCTTCAAAACATAATGTAGACGGTGGGTGGTCCAGACGTCTGCAGATTACCGTGGGCTCCTTCTTGAACTTTTGCTGTCTTGTGTACACCAGGTCCTGTGGAAGGTTTGTGGAGGACTCCCTTTTCACGCTCCTTTTTCAGGCGTGCTGCTCACCTGCAGTTACCTCATCATGTGATGGTCGTTCTGGTATTTTTTTACCTTTCTTTTTAAGTGTGTATGTTTAAACTTTTATGTGAATGGATGGGTGTCTTGCCTGCAGTATGTCTGTGTACCGTCTTTGTGCCTGACGCCTGTGGAGGGAAAAAGATTGCTTTGGTCTCCCTGGAACTGCATTTACAAATGGTTCTGAGTTGCCATATTGGTGCTAAGAATTGAATCTGGGAACTGTGGAAGCACTGTCAGCGCTCCTAGTCATCATCCTAAGGACTTAAGGTTAGAAACAATGATATCTCGTTACATTGAAGGATTCTACAAAAATAATGTTCCCTGTGTGTGAAAATAATATGTATATATTTGTCCAAGTAAATTTGGAACAGTTAAGAGTGCAAATAAAACTGAAACTTAAAGTCAAAAACTTAAATTCCATTGAGCTGTTGTAATTGTGCTTAGCAGTTTGTGCTAGAACAAACTGTAATAAGTCAGTTTGGTATGCCATTGTTCATAGAGCATTCTTCAGAAGAACCAGAAGCAAGAAGTGCTTGCCTGCCCACCGGCAGACGAGCATGCACAGAAGATAGAGGATGTGTGTATGAATGTATTATCCTGCCACAGAAAGAAAAATGGTGCTGGACAAAGAGCTGGATAAGAAGGGAAAACAATGTATAATTTTATGTATATGCACTATCTAGAATAGACTTTCTTAGTCAGGAAGTAGATTAATAGATTACCCAGGGATGAGGGAAAGGACCCAGGAAATCCACCAGGTTGTCTGCAAGTACCTTTACTGCTGTGCCATTTCATTGCCATATAGATATTTTAACACACACGCACACACACACACACACACCCCTTTACTGCTGCATCGTTGTTATACATATTTCATTGTTATACAGATATTTTAACAAGTACACACATTTGCATATATATTTTAAAATATTTCTATATATTTAACATATATATATATATATACACACACACACACGCTTATATATATTTAAAAATAAAGTCTGTATCCTTTAAGGACTTGAGACTAGTTTATAATTTTACTTCTGACTGAGGCTAAAAATCTTCCATATATGTATATTATATTATATATATATATAATATATATTGTTTTGTTTTGTTTCAAGACAGGGTTTCTCTGTATAGCCTTGGCTGTCCTGGACTCTGTTTGTAGACCAGTAGACCAGGCTGGCTTTGAACTTACAGAGATCCACTTGCCTCTGCTTCCCTGAGTGCTGGGATTAAAGGCGTGTACTACCTCACCCAGCTTATTTATATTCTTTATTAGTTATTTTTCTTATTGCTGTGAGAAAATACCCGATTAAAGAAGAGTTTATTTTGGTCACATTTCATACCTAGTTATAAAGTGGAGACTGACAAATGCGGTGCTTGGCTTGGTTGTTTTTTTTTTAATATCCTGCTCAAGACCTCAAACCATGGATTGGTATCACCCAGTCTCCCCACCTCTGTTAACCAACCCTAGATAGTCCTTTGAATGCATGGCCAGAGGCCGGCTAGCCTAAGCACAGGTGCACAAAGACACTTATCTCCTGGGTGATCTCAGATCCTGTCAGGTTGACAGAATTGACCATTACACATGCATAAAGTTCTGTGATTGTAATTGGGTACTGTGCTCTGATTTACCCTCTGTCCCCCATTGCCATTCCCCACTGATTGAATGTGATAACCTGCTGCTTTTCTGGGTTAACATTTCATTGTGAGCAGTTTCTGAGTTAACCTATGTACATATCTAAGTGTGCTCATGTGTGTAGTTGATTAGGTAGTAGTACCAAATAGTTATATTAACATGTATGCTTTGATTGAGCAGTAATATCTTTGACAATACTGATTTACTGTAGGTAAAACATTTTATTTTAGTGAACTATCTCAAAGTGGTGGCTGGTAGCGCATTCCTAAAGTCCAGCCCTGGGGAAAAGGAGGGATTGGGGGGGGGGAGAGGTCAGTTTGGGCTATGTGAGATTGTCCTAAACAAAAGAAATCAAAACAAAGCAGCAGTCAAAGTGCATTTGTAACCATAGTCTGCCTTTTCCTTTAGATATAACATTATTATACCTACGGTCTGTGTGTTACATCTAGTAAGTGTATGCATGTCGGTTTTAAAATTACTTTATGTGTGTGACTGTTGCTGGAGTGTGTACCTGGTACCAGTGGAGGCAGAGGAGGAACTGGAGCTACAGACAGTTATGAGCTGTGTGACCGTATAATTGTTAGGACAGTTGTGACAATGTGTGAGCTGAACTCGGGTCCTGTAGAAGAACAGCAAGGCCATCCCCAGCTACGCTTCAAGTTTTCTTTTTTTTTTTTTTATGTAACCTACAATCATCACATGTCAGGTTAGCCAGGCTGGAAGGTGGCTCCTCGCATCTGTGTTGACATTTCTGTGGACAGTGAACAGGACCTGCGTGTGTAACCTCTGGAATACTGACACAGTAGCACTGCCTGATGAGGTCAGCCGCACAACTCCTCCATCCTCTGCTTTGTTCTTTCTGGGAAAGGCTAGATACTGTGATGATCCTGAGCAGTCTTAGGGGGGTCTTCCTGGCTAGGAACTTGAGGCTTTGCCAGAAGCCTGTGAAGGAGCTTTTTAAAAAAGCAGATCTTCCAGCTACAGTCACTTCCAGAGAATTGTCACTGGCCAAGATCTTATCTGTGACTTCTGAGGCTCTAAATAAGAAACGCCCAGTCAGACTGCACCCCAGATTGCTAGCAGACAGAAAATGTAAGGTGGTAGAAGTTTAACGCAGTAAGATAGTAGGTTTGGGGAGCATGCCCATAGAGCCTTTGAACTTGGCTTGCAGATTACTTTCAAAGGTGGCTGGGATAGTGTCTGGCAATTGTCAGACCTCAGACTGGGAATTCCAAAGCTGGACTCCTTACTGAGCCACGTTCCCTCCCCAATGTTCAAACAAAACCCACACATCTTCTCTCTTCAGTGCAGGGCTGGGCCATCTGGGGTGCTAGGCAGGTGTTTCCCACCAAGTTTCAGCTCCAGCTTCTCCCTTCTTTGAAAGCACACATAGGAGCTGCAGTAGGGAAGGAATGAAAATTATTGTCCAGTCATTGAACAGTTGCTATTTGTCTCTAAGCTTCATTACTAGTGAGGTCCTTGATAGGAGTCTCAGTTCTACATTTCTTAGAGGTCAGGCTTTAGACCTAGGTGGAGTTAAGTACGTGTTTAGTGGAATTATTCTAGTGGAGGCTGAGTGGGCAAAGGCATTTGGTGCCAAGCCTGAGCTCTATCTCTGGGACAAGGAATAAGGAACGAACTGACTCCTTCAACTTGTCTTCTGACTTTTATGTGTGTGCTGTGACGCATGTGTACCTCCTGTCCCTCCCTAATAAATTGTACTTTAAAATGTAAAGAAAACAATTTAGAAGGGCTATTAATTAAATCTCAGAAGCTGCCATCTCAAGCTTGGTACTTGAGTCGTTATTAGATAGCTATAAAGATGACCCTTCCTGTTATGTCCAGAAAAAAATGCATTCTAAGCCACTCACAGCTCTGGAGTATGACACTGACTTGGAGTCCCTGGGTTTAGGATGTGTTGTTATTCTCTGGGACCAGGTGGGAGAAATACCTACCTGTGTCTCTTCCTCTTGAGATGGGATCTTGTGTGGCCTTGAACTCTCCATCTAGCCTGAGGATGACTGTTTCTGTTGCCTCCAGAAACCCTTTACATAACAGAAAATAGTGGTTTTTCTAGTTTTGGGAAATGGTGGCACCACCAGTTGCTCAAGTCAGGGTAGATTTTACCTTTGGGTTGCCCTTCCTTATTCTTGTGGATCTGTCTTATCAAAAAGTCGTTTTGCAATAGTGTCTTACATCTGTTTGTCTCTCACTATCCTAAATCATGCTGTGATAGTTGTCTGCTCTCTCTACTGCCTGGTCTTGCCCTCTGTACATACAGCTGAGATAGGTTATCTTTCATAAAGCAGATTGAGAGTGTCCTCATGCTTACACCTTTAGTGGTTTCCAGCTACATTCAGATCCCTTCCTTATGCCGACTTCATGGTTTCATCTCTGACAACATTTCCAGTTCTCTCCTACATTTCCCTTCAGTCTAGTATGCTTTAGCCTTCCTGCTCTGTAAGCTGGGCTTTTCAATATGGAGGCCAGACGTAACTGGTAAGCTGTTGAGTGCTTCATCTGTGGTTGGTGTGAATTGAGATTGTGGGTAAGTGTGAGATACATGTTGACTCTGACGTTGGCATTAAAGAATGTTATGCATGTACTCATTTACCTAGTTAAATAATGTTTGACTATATTAAGTCAAATGAAATGTTTTTACTTTATAAAACTGTAGTTGCCAGAAAAATTTAAGTAGTTATAATATATTAAATATTTATAACAGTAACAGTTATAACAATAAATAATTTTTAATAGTTACAATTCTTAAATTGTGTTGCACCTTACATTTATTTAGTTAGTTAGTTTTGGTTTTTCGAGACAGGGTTTCTCTCTGTAGCCTTGGCTGTTCTGGACTCACTTTGTAGACCAGGTGGCCTCAAACTCCATTTGTCTGTCTGTCTGTCTGTCTATCTGTCTATCTATTTACAGTGTTGACTCAGCATATTCACTTCTCTTCAATTTATGTTAAGTTAATTAAAAAAAAAATAGCAAAGACACTGCTGGACATGTTGGGTAGAGTCCAGTCATCTCTGTGGTTTTCTCTGGTAAGGGCTGCTCTCTCCACTCCTTTGTCTAGGAGGAGTGGATCAGCAAAGTCTTGCTTCATCAGACTTGGCCTTCTTGGTCCTCCAGTTTATTTGATTTTTTTTGAGACAGGGTTTCTCTGTGTAAGTCTTGGCTGTTCTGGTATTCACTCTGTAGATCAGGCTGGCCTTGAACTCCGAGATCCGCCTCTCTGAATCCCGAGCGCGGGAACTAAAAGTGTGCACCACCATTCCTGGTTCTAGGACTGCTGTTCAACCCATAAAATTAAAAGAAAATTATTCATGTATGAGTGTTTTGTGTACATATATGGTACAAACTGGAAGAGGTCATCAGATCTCATTATAGATAGTTGTGAGCCGCCATTTGGTGGCTGGGAATTGAACTCAGGACCTCTGGAAGAGCAGCCAGTGTTCTTAACTGCTGAGCCATCTTTCTAGCCCCAACCCATCAAATTTTTTTATTTCCTCAAAGCTTTTGCATATGCTGATTTTAAAAGTTTTTTGGCCGGGTTCTTTGTACAGTTGTCTTCTTCCTGCTCATTTTGTAGTCCTGAGCTTTGCTGTCCTTTGAGAGGTGGTGCTAACCACCCTTCAAGTCCTGAGGTTGTGGCTCATGTTGTGTTTCTCCTTGTTTGTTGCCTCACTTTTGGTCTGCTTTTTTGACTGGCTCTGAAAGGAACATACCTGTTTTGCTTATGACTTCACTTTCAGTTAGGTTTTTACTTGTTATTGCTGTGTATTGATGCAGGCACGTGTGTGTCATGGCAGCTGTAGAAAGGTTAGAGGACAGCACATGGCAGGCAGTTCTCGCCTGTGAGTGCTAGAGATTGAACTCAGCTGTTCAGGCGTGGCATCACGTCCATCTTGCCATCCCTACGTTTTCAGTGATCCTTCACAGTAAAGCCTACATAAAATTTTTCAGGTATTTTAGAAGGCTCAGATCTATGTATATAACACACACACACACAAACACACACACACACACACACACACACACATATACACACATATATGAATTATTGACTGTAAAGGACCGAGCTTTTTCATAGAAATGTTATTTATATGGAAAGAAGCTTAAAAAATTGGTCATATGCCCAAGTAGAAATTAAATCAGTTCAGCCTGCATTTCAGTGTGTTCTGCAAACCCTGTGCTTCATTGTTTACATGCTGTTACTGTAATAAGCTGCCTTGGTCATGGTATCTCTTCATAGCAATAGAAAAGTAACTAAGACAGACATTGGTACCAGGGACTGGGGATTGCTGTGAGGCCTGACGGTGCTGCTTATAGGAGGGAAGTGGACTTAGTAAGCGAGGCTTCATGAGCCGTTCTGGTAGGAGCGCAGGAGGCCATAGTGCGAAGAGCAACCCTGGCTGTGTATGGAGGCCCAGATCAAGAGACTAAAGGGAGGGCAATATTGGAGACTGTTTGTGTTACCTTTTGGCAGAGAATGTGGTTGTTTTCTGTCCAAAAATGTTTGCTAGAGTCTAAATTAAAGAGTTTTACACTGGTGGTTCTTAAGCCATGGGTCATGACCCTTTGTCGGTTGAATGACCCTTTCGCAGGGTTGCCTAAGCCGCTCCTGCATACCAGATACTTACGTTAGGATTCACAGCAGTAGTACAGGGAGGAAGTTGCAGTGAGAAGATAATTTTAGAGTTGGGGCTCAGCACAGCATGAAGAACTGCATTAAAGGGCCGCAGAGGTTTCAAGACAACCTAGTATTGCTTGTGTCTCGTGGTTATTAGTAATCTTATGCTGATCTGCAATGAAAAAAGCATTCTGAGTCGAGAGAGAGAGAGAGAGAGAAACAAAGAAAAAAGAAACAGAAAATACAGAGTTTGAGGAGAGCAAGATCAGAGGTTTAATGTTAGTGCCAAGTCTTGATGCTCAAAGAGCTAAGGAAAGTGGAGAGGGAGGAGTGGTGTCCTTGGGCTGAGACCCCACACAGGCAATCTCTCAATCTGTGGAAAGAAAGAGGTTTAAGGAATTATCCATTCCTAAAGAGCAGCAATGAAGGAAAGTTTATAAGACTGTAATTCAGGGTAGGGTCCAGATTCCAGTTCAAGCAGGAAGAAGAACTGGGGAGGGTGGCCCCTAGTTCTGGATTAGGGCTTCAAGAATACGGGATAGAGCTGTGGCACATGCCTGTAATTCCAGCACTCAGGGAGGCAGAGTCAGGGGATCTCTGAGTTCAAGGCCAGCCTAGGCTACAGAGCAAGCCCAGGACAGCTAGGGCTACACAGAGAAACCCTGTCTTGAAAAAACAAACAAACAAACAAACAACCAAATAATAAAACAAATGAACCAGGTAAAGGCTGTGGAGTCGTCCTTCACAGGCGAGGCTGGCGTGCAGCGAAGGAGCCCGTGTGAAGGCCAGGGGAGGCATTGTGTGAAGCTGCCCAGGTGAAGCCTGGATTGAGCTGGGGTCCCCGAGCTGCTGGGACGCAGGAGCCAGGGGCATTTGCAGGGAGAGCTGCGTAAAGGAAGTGGAACTGTCCGAAGACCAGAGAGCTAGAGGTGAGCGATTGGAGAGCCATCTGAGCCTGTTGACCTCAGACAGGGAGCTGTAGGAGTTTGTTTTTCAGTCCTGCTTTGGTCCCTTTCATCCCTTTTGGAATGGTAATGTATGCTCTGTGCAGTTGCATGTTGGAAGTATGTAATTGGCCTTTTGAATTTACAGTTAAGCTATTGCCTTGAGTCTCAGACAGTACTTTGGTCATTGGACTTTAAATGGTGTTGAGTCTGTGAAAGAACTGTGGGACTTTTGAAATTGGATTAAATGCATTTTGCACTTTGCTATGGCTACAAGCCCATGGGGACTAGAGAATATGGTGGTTTGAGTGAGAATAGTTCCTGTAGGCTCATATATTTGGATGTCTGTTGCTGTGAAGAGACACCTGTTCAAGGCGACTCTTACAAAGGAATTCATTTAATTGGGGGCTTGTTTATAGTTTAGAGGCTTAATGAGTTACCGTCATGGCGGGGACCATGGTGGCCTGTAGGCTGGCATGATGCTGGAGAAGTAGCTAAGAGCTTTACATCTTGGTCCTCAAGCAGCAGGTGAGGAGAACACTGGGCCCGGAATGGGCTTTTGAAACCTCAAAGCCCAGCCCTTCGACACACATTTTCCAACAAGGATACCCCTACTCTAACCAGGATGCCCTTCCAAAACTATCCCAGTAGTCTACCAACTGGGAACCAGCACACAAATACATGAGCTCTTTCCCTTTCCCTCTTCCCTCTCTTCTTCTCCCCCCCCCCCCCTCTTTCCTCCCTGCTTTGGATCTGATGCAAGCTCTTAGCTGCTGCTCCAGCATTGTGCCCACCTGCCTGCCTGCCTGCTGTTATGCTTCCCACCATGATGGTCATGGACTCACCCTCTGAAACTATAAGCAACCCTCCAATTGAATGCTTTCTTCTATAAGTTGCCTTGGTCATGGTGTCTTCTTCAGGGCAAAATAGAAGAGTGAGGAAGGCAACTGGGGAAGAGAATGGTTGTTTAAGCAAAGGGATTTTATTCAGCCGTAAAGCAGAATGTGATCGTGCTGTCTCCAGGAAAATGGCTGGTCATCACGTTAAGTAGCCATTCTCAAGAGATCCAGGCATGCTGGTGCACACCTGTAATCAGCGTTTGGGAGGCAGGGATGGGGCTTCTCTGGGCGTTGAAGCCAGCCTGCGTTACACTGTTCCAGGAGAGCCAGGGCTGCATAGACTGTCCTAGACAACAGACAAAGCAAAACCCTCACCTCTCAGGACCCTAAATCTCTTTCCTCATTTGGAATCTGAGGAGGAAGACAAACTAAAATGGAAGCGGCAAATGAGGAGAAAGGATGTCTTAGGAAGGAAGGTTGGAGAGGTGGCTCAGCAGTTAAGAGTGCTTGCTGCTCCTGCAGAGGGCCTGGCTTTAGTTCTCCGCGACCACACGCTCGCTCACAGTCACATTACTCTAGTTCTAGGGATCTGACACCCCCTTTCCTGACCTGTGGGCACAAGGTACACACTAGTGGTATACACGCAGGCAAAACATGCATACAAATAAAATCAATATTAAGAAACTTAAAAAGGTCTTAGAGGATATGATCACGGTGCACATAACGTGTATGTCTGTTACAGTAAACCCTCTGTGCAGTTAGTCTTTGCTAATTAAGAACACTTGTACCACACAACCTCACACCAGATACTACATTCTAGGAAACAGGATGGGGAGAGAAGAGAAGCTAAAAATTTCAAAGCAGGTTAACAACAACAACAAAAATAACAGGATAATTATAGCATGAAGAGTAATTTTTGTTTTGTTTTGTTTTGTTTTTTAAGACAGGTTTTTTCTGTGTAGCCCTGGCTGTCCTGGAACTCACTCTGTAAACCAGGCTGGCCTTGAACTCACAGAGATCCGCTTGTCTCTGCCTCCCAAGTGCTGGGATAAAAGGCGTGCATCACAGCTGCCCTGCACAGAGAGTAATTTTATTATACATGGAATTGTAATCTAAGAGCAAAGCTAAAAACCTTGTGCTGCTTCTGGCCTACTTACATGTTTGTAGTCTCAGCACTTAGAAGGCAGAAGTGGAGGATGACATGTTTCAAGATATAGGGGGGGCTACATAGTGGGACCCTAACTGTCTTAGGGTTTCTGTTGTTAGGATAAAACACCATGACCCAAACCAAACCAAACCAAACCAAACCAAACCAAACAAAAAACAAGTTGAGCTGAAAAGGTTTATTTGGTTTATTTATTTATATACTTCAAGGTTGCTGTTCATCATCAAAAGAAGTCAGAACAGGACCCCAAACAGGATAGGGACCTGGAGCAGGAGCTGATGTAGAGACCATGGAGGGCTACTGCTTCTTGGCTTGCTCAGCCTGCTTTCTTACAGAACTCAGGACCATCAGCCCAGGGATGGCACTGTCCAAAATGGATTGGGTTCCTCCTCATCAATCACTAATTCAGAAAAGGCCTTACAGGTAGATCTTATGGAGGCATTTTCTCAGTTGAAGCTTCTTCCTTTCAGATGACTCGAGTTTGTGCGCTAAGTTGACACAAGCCCAGTCAGTACCCAGACGAGAACACATCCCACACATGGTAAAGTGCCTGCCACTCACCCACAAGGACCAGGGTTCGGATCCTTGTATTCTCCCAGAATGAGTCTGGTGGCACGCAGCTGTAATTCTAGCGTGGGTAGGAGGGGCTGGGTGGGAACGGAGATGGTTCCCTGGAGCTTGCGGACTTGCCAGTATGAACATTAGGTGAGCTCTGGGTTCAGTGTTAGACGCTGCCTCAGAATAAGATGGAGAGTGATAGAAAACCCAGCATCAACCTCTGGCCCCAGCGTGCGTGCACGCCTGTGCTTGTGTAAACAGTGTGTACTAACACACACACACAGTTCTAGGGTCTAAAATACAGCAGAGCAGTATCTTAAGAAAAATCTGAGGACAATGCTTGGTGGTATTTGCGTTTTTTTGGGGGGAGGATTGTTTTACGCATGTTTATTTGTAATTTTTTTATGTTAGTTTTGTTTGTTTGTTTTTTTTAGTTTTTGAAATTAAAACATAATTACCTTGTGTTCACTCTTTGGTTTCTTTCCTTTGATCATTCCCATATGCTCCCCTTGCTTTCTCTTGAACTTATAGCTTCTGTTTCTTTAATTGTTGTTTTGTCTCTGTGTGTTTGTGTGTGTACTTAAATATATAAACACAATCTGTTCAGCCTGTAGAAAGTTTCTTGTATCCTGTGACTTAAGGGCTGACCTCTGTGTAGTGCCCAGCCCCAACTGACATATAACTTATGTACCTAAGGCCCAAGGATTATAGTGAAAGAGGCAGAAAGATTACAAGAACCAGAGGAGCAGGGGATTTGTTATCAAATTCTATTTCCTAGGAATGTCAGAGTAGCTATACCCATGAAGTCTCCTCAGCATTGCTGCCTAAAAAAGACCTGAACAAGGATGACACCTACAGACATACTAACATGAAAGAGGGAAAATTTATAGGGCCTTAGCCCTAAAGGAAGAACCACAGGCAACTCATAAGTCTCAAGAAGTCCCTGAAAATGACTAGATTCAAATGGTCTGTCTCTCTTCGTTTCCCCCAAGGTTACATAAACAGTAAGAACTGAGGAGAACAGACTAGCCTGCTGCCTGGAAGAGGCTCAGACCTGCCTGAAGGAGATATTCTCTGACTTGTTGAGCTCCCTTCAAGTAGTGCAGTGACCTCCAGGCTCCAGCTTTTGGTGAGGTAGCCGCCTTTGAGTCGCCCCTGCCCCTGCCCCTGCCCTCCTACTGTACTCTCGTGGATGACTCTAATAAACTCAGTGGTTTACCAGATTGGACTTTGGTGGTCGTATCATTACTCTGGTCTTGTGATTGGTCCCTCTTGAGATGATATGTGTTAGTATTGAGTATCATATGAAAGTAGTTTATAACTCCCTGATTATTCATCCGAAGCAGTGGTTTTCAACCTACCTAATGCTTTGACCTGTTAGCAGCTCACGTTGTGGTGACCTCAGCCATAAAATTATTTTCAATGCTACGTCATAACTGATGTTGCTGTTATAAATTGTAAATATCCATGGTTTCCAGTGATCTTAGATGACCCCTGTAAAAACAGTCTATAAAGGGGTCACGACCCACAGTTGAGAACCACCGACATAAAGTATGATTCAGTGACTTTTAGTTAGTTTGTGCATACATGTAACTACTATCATCAACAATTAAAATCTCATCACCTCAGTGTTGAGATTAGAACACTCTGTAACAGGCTAGCTGCTGCTCCTCTGTTCCTCCTGTCAACTCTGCCTCAGCAGTCTACTTTCTGTCTATAGATACGTAATAGTGGACATTTCATTCAGAGTCACTATGCATTCTCTCTCGATTTTACTTCTTTCACCTAATCACGTTTTCTGGATTAACCCACATTCTGCTATATATTTGTGTTTCATTCTGTGAACTAATTTTCTGCATTTAACTTAATTAGGATTTGTTTGCCACTGACCTAAGAGCTTTTAGTGAAATATTTTGGCCTATTTTAATAATTGGTCTTAGTGAAAATAGAAATAATTACAACAGAATCTTCAATTTATTTTTTATATTAAAGACAGGATTTGTGATTTCCACAAAGTAGCCTACTTTTTAAGCAAAAGGCTTCTTGGCATTGCTTTAGCGTGGTACTTAAAATGCCATTTTAATAACAGTGAAGTACTCATGTAGTTTAACTTTGTATTGAAGGTATATTTATATTCTGGCTCTGAATTAGAAATCAACAACTTTCCTGTTTTAAAATGTTTAAAAAAGATAAAAAAATGTGTATAGGTGTTTTCTTTGCATTTATGTCTGTGCACCACATGTGGAGAAGGTATCAGATCATTGCTGAACCACCTATCCAGCCCAAGTTTTCCCATCTTAATAAATGCTGTTTTCAGCCTTCCAGATCTTACTGTAGTTTTTTGGGTCTGAGATAACGATTCCTATTTTCTCAGAAAGTGATTCTTGTACCTATCATAACACTCTTTAGGCAAGTCAGAAAGTTCCCCTTTCTTTATATGTTCACATCTGTTCCATATTAGTCTTTACTAAAAGCTGGAAATTTAATTTTCTGGTTTTGCTTTAGGCATTGTTAGTATTTTAGTCTGATAACAGCATGACGCTGCCCAGTTACTAGAGCGGTGTGACATCACCATCGCACTTAGTGACATCACACAATCCCTGCCGGGTGTGAGCATCTCCTGTGAGTCGGGTGCAGACAAAACCCCGAGGTACTGGCTGTCCTTCCAGTCTTCACTTCTGTCCAGGGTGATTTGAAGTGTGCTCACACGGCTGAGAGAATGCTGTGCCTCAGCTAGGCTGTCAGCCAGGCTATCTTCACTTGGCTCTTACTCACAGTTTCTGTGTGGACTCATTTAAATAATTAAATTTCCGCACCCTCCCACCTCCTACTGGAGGTGGGCTTTAGGCCTCACACACATTTGGCAAATGCTGTACCCCAGAACTTCATCCCCAGCCCCATTGGGACATCTACCCTCTATAACATCTACAGTTACAAGACAAAAGATTTCCTGTCTTCAGCTATCTGGTTTGTGGTACTTTGTTATGGCAGCAATAGGAAATGAATACAGTCCACCTGCAGAAAACAAGCACACTACAAATGGACAGTTAAAATTGAAAGCTTCTCCCTTCTCCATTGTATGTGCTAGTGATACATGTTTATTTTGCCCATTTATCTTTTTCTTCTTTATTTTGTCCTTGTTTTTGAAGCTGTCTTGCTATGTATATAGCTCAGGCTTTGAACTTGGAGTCCTCATATCTTAGCCTCCTGAGAGCTGGGGTTACTGCAAGTGCCACCACACTTGAGTTACCTTCTTCTACAGACAGCAGGAGAGGTTGGCTCCTTCTCAGCCACCACTCGAGTTTATATGTTAGCTTTTTTTTTGGCAAATGGATACAGTACTTAAAATTGTTAAGTGTGATAGCTCTACAGGGATGTTAGACGTTCACTCACTACAGGTGTTGTTTAACAATCATAACCTGGTTATTAGGGAGGCATGAAGTGCCTCCTATTCGGGTAATTTTGTCTTTATATGAAGAGGATTTATGGAAAGTACAAATAGTTTCTCTCTAGCTTACTGTGCATTTTTTTCCCTTTGAGTATTGGGGATTTAACCCAAAGCCTCACACATATTAGACAAACACTGAAATCACTGGGCATTGTCCACCCAGCCTCTTTAAATACACTTTCTAATTATATAATTTATTTATATTTTAAAGGTGTGTGTGTGTGTGTGTGTGTGTGTGCATGTGCATGCGTGCTCGCGCGGGTGTGAGTGCGCTTGTGTGCTGGTATGTGAATGCAGGCTACGTGTCAGGAGGTCTGACTAGTTTGAGGCACCATGTCTCTTCTCCCACCTCGTTGAAGCAGGGTCTTTCTGGTTTCTGCTGTTCTGCTGTAGGTGGCTGGGCCTGAGCATCCAGCTCTTCTCCTGTGCCTAATCTTGCTTTAGGAAAGCTAGTTACAAATTAAAGCCACTGGATCTGGCCTTTGGCCATCAAGCCCCGGCAGCAGAGTCGCACAGCAGGGACTTAGAATTGCCATCTCACCGGTCCCGCGCAGACCTTTCTTAGATGACAATATTCATGTTTTCTGGATATTTTCTTTCTTTTAAAAAAAAAATTTGTCTATTTTTCTTTTTATGCTTTGGTGTTTTGCCTGCATGTATGTCTGTGTGAGGGTTTTACTTCTTGGAGTTACAGACAGGTGTGAGCTGCCGTGTGGGTGCTGGAAATTGAACCCAGGTCCTCTGGAAGAGCAGCCAGTGCTCTTAACCACTGAGCCATCTCTCTAGCTCCCAGAATATTTTGCTTCTTAAGGAACACTAGCTAATGTAACAATGAAGGACAACATGATGCGTTCACTATTCAGGGACTAAATTAGGGGACAATACTAAGTAGCAAAGAGAAAGCACTCATCTGTATTTTTAATACACTTTAATTCAAAATAGTGAATATGGCCAAGGAGTAGCTTAGAGATGGAGAGGAAAGTGTGACAGGTACAAGTACTGTTTAGGAATAACAGCTTTTCCCAGAATAGATTTTTCAGGAAAAAAGATGAAAAAGGGGTTCCTGATTAGACAGGTTTTATAAGCACAACACACCTTTATCTTTCATTTGTCTTTATTAATTAGAAAACTCAGTATGGAGAGGCGACTCAGCATTTAGAGCACTTACTGCTCCTCCAGATGACCCAGGTTTGGTTCCCAGGACCCTCATACAGCTAATAACAGTCTGTGACTCCAGTTCCCAGGGTCACGTGCTCTCTTCTGGCCTCCTCAGGGAACCAGGCATGCACAGGGTGTACATACATGTACGCAGGCAAAGCACCTATACATACAAATAAAATAAAAACTTCACTTATTCTGTTGATAGGACTTTAACTTTCAGTACAATAGTTATTGGAAAAACTTGTTGAGAATGGAATACATCCTTTTATGTAAAAAATTGTATTTCTAAGAATGGAAAGGAGCCCCTCCCCTGCCCTGCACCAAAATAGAACCAGAAACTACCAGATGTTTTTCATACCGCACCTGCCCTCCTCTGCATATGTGTGTGTAAATATTTTGCTTCCTTTTCCTTTTTTGAGGATGAGATCTCTTTCTCTAGCTCAGGCTGGCCTTGAATGCTGGGGTTATGGGTGTATACCACCATGCCTAGGCCTTACTTAATTCTTTATTTGCCTTTTGGACTTTGTTGAATAATCAAAAGAAACTTGAAGTAGCTCTATTAATTTCAGGAAGAGCAGTCTTGAGAGGAAGTTACCAGGAATAAAGACAGTCCTTGGATAACATGATACAGCCATTTGTTTCTTCGGAAGGAAATCAGGCTTAGAACCGAGACTGCATCGCCTTTCATTTGCCTCGTGCTGAGCACATCTGGCTGCGGTGATTGAGTGAAGAAAATAGCAGAACACCTGTTCCTCTAAGCTTCTGAGGACAGACCACATTCTGGGACATGAAACAGTGCTTTACTTGTGCTCACAGACCACAGTAGAAATAAGTTAGAAACCAGTCACTCTATCACTGTATGACTTGTAAAATTAGTAAAATGGTTGGGAAATATGAAAATTTCTGGATATTAAACATCCTTCTATTATATATGAACATCCTTCTAATATAGGATAAAGAAATTTCAAAAGAAAGTAAACATGTTTTGAAGGAAAAAAAGCAGTGAAAGCAGGCTAAGAGGTAAACATGAGGAATTGAAGATGTGTGTCAGAAATGAAGAGTGTAAAGTCATTGGTCAGAGTTTCTAGCTCAGAGAATTAAATGCAGTCTAGTGTATGCCTACAGCAAGTAGAAGACAAGGGTAAAAGACATTATAGAATTGACTACAAAGATGTAAAAAAGCCAAGACTAAAAGCTATTTTTGTTTATCTTGGAGACGGTTTTAGGTCACTGAGGTTGGAATCTTGGGGACTGAACGCAGGCCGCCAGGTTTGTGTGGTTAAGCACTTTTACTGTTGGTGAAAGTGGCAGGTGTTAAACATCTTGTGAGTAGGAGCCGGATCTCCAGCAGCGGGCAGCTTGCCCAGCCACCCCTCAAAGGCTGCCACAGTGGCAGTGTTCGCAGTAGCACTGCCCTCCCTGCTCTCGCCTCACCGGCACCCAGGCTGCTCAGACTGAGCCACTGAGAAACTTCTGGAGGTCCTCTAATGCACGGACCTAGTTCTTTTAAGTGTAACCTCTGATGCACGGTTCCTTCCTTTAGGTCCTTTCATTCTGCTTGTTTTTCTTAGGAGCTTTCTCCTCAATAACCAGGACTGTATGGCCTCTTCTGTAGCATTATTCCAAAAGGAAAGAAATTCTAGTAGGGAGGGCTACTGAAAAGCAAGAGGTAGCCTGGGGTAAAACCTTTGCCCCATCAGTACTGAACCGTGCAGCTGAACCGTTGTTGTCTTAGCTGCTCCACTGCTCTGCTGAATGGCTTAATATGTCTTCGAATAGTTTTCCGTATTCTTGTCCTGCATAGAAATTCCACACTTGGTTGAAGTATAGGGTGTGGGGAAGAGACACAGCTTTACAGCCTTGGACAATCCATGATGAAGGTACTGTCTGCTGTCAGAGTTTGGCTCATGTAGGTGTTTTAATGTCGGAATGAACTATTATACAGAAACTTAAGGTAGTTGGCATTATGTTAATTCAGAAGATAGTTTATACTGTTTTACCTTTTCCCCTGTCTCATAAAATTTAAGATCTTAAAGATCATTTAAGCTCTGCATGGACTGTATATAATCTTTCTGGCTATATACGCCACAAGCTTTTTAATTATCACGCATATATGTGTGACGTGTGTGGCATGGCACGTGTGTAGAGGACAGCTTTGTGTAGTTTGTTCTTTCCTTCCATCTTTTATGTGAGCTCTAGGCCCACGTGAGTGCATTTACAGGCAGAGCCATCCTGCCAGCCCACAGCTCTTTAAGACATTGTTTAGCCAAGTGTGGTGGTGCTCGCCTTTAATCCCAGCACTCAGGAGGCAGCCGCAGGTGGATGTCAGTGAGTTTGAGAACGTGGTATTTGTAGTGAGTTTCAGGATAGCCAAGGCAACACAGACAGACCCTGACTCAGAACAAAAGTAAAACAAAAAACATTTTTTTTTTTTTAAGTTTTACATGGCTTGAATATGCACAGGTAGCACATGCATGTAGGTGCCTGTGCCTAGGGAGGTCTCCAGGCCCTCTAGAGAGCGGTCCTCAACCTTCCTAGTGCTGTGACCCAGTTTTCCTGTTGTGGTGACCCCCAGTTACAAAATCATTTTCATTGTTATTTCCTAACTGTAGTTTTGCTACTGTTAAGAGTCATAATGTAAACATCTGTGTTTCCAATGGTCTTAGGTGACCCCTGTGAAAGGGTCATTTGTTCTCCCAGGTTGAGGACAGCTGATCTAGACTTTGAGTGATGCCGTGTGGTGCGGCAATCAAGCCCTGGTTCTCTGTAGGAGCAAGTGCTCTTAATTGTAGAGCCATCTCACAAGCTCCATACAAACTCCTTTTTCCTAATTAATTAATTAACTTTAAATTACAGTTTATTCACTTTGTATCCCAGTTGTAGCCCCTCCCTCATCCCCTTCCAATACCGCCCTCCCTCCCTCTCACCTCCTCCCATCCCCTTCCTCAGTCCACTGATAGTGGAGGTCCTCCTCCCCTTCCCTCTGACACTAGCCTATCAGGTCTCATCAGGACTGGCTACATTGTCTTCCTCTGTGGCCTGGTAAGGCTGTTCCACCCTCAGGGGAAGGTGAACAAAAAGCCAGCTACTGAGTTCATGTCAGAGACAGTCCCTGTTCCTCTTACTAGGGAACCCACTTGGACACTGAGCTGCCACAGGCTACATCTGTGCAGAGGTTCTAGGTTATCGCCATGCATGGTCCTTCGTTGGAGTATCAGTCTCAGAAAAGACCCCTGGTCCCAGGTATTTTGGCTCTGTTGGTCTTTAAGCTCCTGTTCTCTCCAGGTCTTTCTATCTTTCATAAGCTTCCCTGCACTCTGCCCAAAGTTTGGCTATGAGTCTCAGCATCTGCTTTGATACCCTGCTGGGTAGAGTCTTTCAGAGGCTCTATGTGGTAGGCTCCTGTCCTGTTCCCTGTCTTCTCCCTCTTTCGATGTCCAGCCCAGTTGCCGTTCTGTGTGAGGATTGAGCATCCTACACAGGGTCCTCCTTCTTGCCTAGCTTCTTTAGGTGTTCAGATTTTAGTATGTTTATCCTATATTATATGGCTAATGTAATAAGTTATAAGTGAGTATATCCCACTTATAAGTAAGTATATCCCATGTGTTTCTTTCTGCTTCTCGGTTGCCTCACTCAGGATGATCTTTTCTAGTTCCCACCGTTTGCCTGCAAATTTCATGATTTCCTTGTTTTTAATTGCTGAGTAGTATTCCATTGTGTAAAAGTACTACAATTTATGTATCCATTCCTCAGTTGAGGGACATCTGGGTTGTTTCCAGGTTCTGGCTATTAGGAATAAAGCTGCTACGAACATGGGTGAGCAAATGTCCTTGTTGTATACTTGAGCATATTTTGGATATATGCCTAGGAGTGGTACAGATGGATCTTGAGGTAGCACTATTCCTAATTGTCTGAGAAAGCACCAGATTGATTTCCAAAGTGGTTGTACAAGTTTACATTCCCACCAGCAGTGGAGGAGGGTTCCCCTTTCTCCACATCCTCTCCAGCATGTGTTGTCACTTGAGATTTTGATCTTAGCCATTCTGATGGGTGTAAGGAGAAATCTCACAGTTGTTTTGATTTGCATTCCCCTGATGACTAAGGATGCTGAACATTTCTTTGTTTTTCTACCATTCAGTATTCCTCTGTTGAGAATTCTCCATACAAACTCTTTTAATGATAATTTTGTTTGTATGTTGTCTTTTTTTTTTTTTTTTTTTCTTGAGACAGGGTTTCTCTGTGTAGCCCTAGCTGTCCTGGGACTCACTATATAGATCAGGCTGGCCTCCAGAGATCTACCTGATTCTGCCTCCAAAATACTAGGATTACAGGAGTGTGCCACCACCGCCCGGCCTAACTAACAAGAGCTTTATCAGTCTGTCTTCACATGAAGGGACAAGCTTCAGAGGCACAAAATGAATTTAAATGGTTAACAGAGTGGAAGAGGCTCCATGCAGACCTTCCTCACAGTTGAAGCTGTCGACAACTGCAAGTAGCAATTACAGGGTATATCAGCAGTTGCTTAAGAGTAAGCTTTGGGAGATCAGTCAGATAACCTAACTAGGTAAAGTTTACACATCCTCTGTTCTCTAAGAGTCAAAAATTATATATGGGGGCTGGAGAGATGGCTCAGAGGTTAAGAGCACTGGCTGCTCTTCCAGAAGTCCTAAGTTCAATCCCCACAGCCACATGGTGGCGCATACCATCTGTAATGTGATCTGCTGCCCTCTTCTGGTGTGCATGAAGACAAAGCACTCATATACATTAAATAAATCTTTAAAAAAACAAATTATATATAATCTACACATAATCTATGTATCTACTCTGTTGCCATTAAGTATGCCAACTGCCAAGCGTACAATAAAATTCAGCCGATAGAAAAGAGAAATACATACATAATTTTGAAACAGGCCCTTGGTTTAAATAGTTAGGCCAAACTAAACAATCTCAACGATACACACTTAAAAAATGAGGTACAGCGGGGGCTTTGTTGCATATTTATTTAGTGTGCGGTGTGTGTGTGTGTGCATGGCTGCTACTGTGTATATATTCCACAGTGAACATGTTGAGGTCAGAGAACAACTCAAAGAAGCAGGTTCTTGCCTACCCAGTGGATTCCAGGGTAACAAGCGCCTTCACCACCTGAGCCATCTCACCAGTCCTAATAGATTTCCACAGAATTGTACCTTTAAAAAAATTACCAGTAGCCAGGCTGTGGCGGTGTACACCTTTAATCCCAGCATCTTGGAGGCAAAAGCACACAGATCTCTGGAGGCTAGCCTGGTCTACAAAGTGAGTCCAGGACAGCCAGGGCTACACAGAGAAACCCTGTCTCAGAAACTAAAACTAACAACAACAAGGTCTAGTCAGTCTTGCTTGTGCTCAGCACATCCCTTCGATGAGCTAATAGACAGATGCTTCCATGTTCCTTCCTTGGCCTTCAAATATTTTTGACTAGTATCTCAATAAAGAATATCCTTTACAAAGAAAGAAGGGAAAATGCATTTACATCTTGAGGAGTGTGCCCACATATACACAAGTAGTGTGTGTATACTTTTATCTTTTTTAGTCTAAGAAAGTTTGGGTTGTAGTTGTTGATGGGGAGTTTACAATGGCAAGACAGTCACGAGCAGAAGGCCAGAGCAGGGAGCTGAGAGACCACAGCTTTATCCTCAGACATGAAGGGTACATTTTTAAGGTGTATGTTAATCAAACAAAAATTTTATAAGACAACATCCTCTTTTGATGTCTTATGCTCTTGTTAATGCCCCCAACCCCCAGACAGTTTTTTTTTTAATGGATTTTTTTATTTGTGTTTTTTTTTAATGCTTCTTTTTTATTTTTTTATATTAATCACAGGTTATTTACTTTGTATCCCAGCCATAGCCCCCTCCCTCATTCCCTTCCAATCCCACCCTTCCTCCCTTATCTCCTCCCTGCCGCTTTCCAAATTCCCTGATAGGGGAGGACCTCCTCCCCTTCCATCTGACCCTAGCTTATCAGGTCTCTTCAGGACTGGCTGCAATGTCCTCTTCTGTAGCCTAGCAAGGCTGCTCCTCCCTCAGGGGCGGGGGGTTGAAGAGCTCACCATTGAGTTCATGTCAGAAATAGTCCCTGTTCCCCTTACTAGAAAACCAACTTGGATACTGAGCTACCATGGGCTATATCCGGGAAGGGGTTCTAGGTTATATCCGTACATGGTCCTTGGTTGGAGAAACAGTCTCATAAAAGACCCCTGTGTCCTGACATATTTGGTCCTTGTGGAGCTCCTGTTCTTTCCAGGTCTTACTAACTCCCCCTTCTTTCATATGATTCCCTGCACTGCTGAAGGTTTGATTATGAGTCTTAATATCTGCTTTGATACACTGCTAGGTAGAGTCTTTCAGAGGCCCTCTGTGGTAGGCTTCTGTCCTGTTACTTGTTTTCTCCTACCTCCAATGTCCATCCCATTTGTCTTTCTAAGTGAGGATTGATCATCTTATCCTGGGTCCTCTTTCTTGTTTGTTTTCTTTAGGTATATAGAGTTCAGTATATTTATCCTATCTTATAGGTCTATATAAGTGAGTATATACCATGTGTGTCTTTCTGCTTTTGGGATAGCTCACTCAGGATGATCGTTTCTAGGTCCCACCATTTGCCTGCAAATTTCATGATGTCCTCGTTTTTAATTGCTGAGTAGTATTCCATTGTGTAAAAGTACTACAATTTCTGTGTCCATTCCTCAACTGGGTTGTTTCCAGGTTCTGGCTATTACGAATAAAGCTGCTACAAACATGGTTGAGCAAATGTCCTTGTTGTATACTTGAGCATATTTTGGATATATGCCTAGGAGTGGTATAACTGGATCTTGAGGTAGTACTATTCCTAATTGTCTGAGAAAGCACCAGATTGATTTCCAAAGTGGTTGTACCAGTTTACATTCTCACCAGCAGTGGGAGGGTTCCCCTTTCTCCACATCCTCTCCAGTATGTGTTGTCACTTGAGTTTTTGATCTTGGCCATTCTGATGGGTGTCAGGTGAAATCTCAGGGTTGTTTTGATTTGCATCTCTCTGATGGCTAAGGATGTTGAGCATTTCTTTAAGTGTTTTTCTGTCATTCTACAATCCTCTACAGAGAGTTCTCTGTTCTAGACAAGGTTTCTTTGTTTAGCCTTGATTGTCCCAGAACTTGCTCAGGGATCCGCGTGCCTCTCTGCCTCCCGAGCGCTGGGATGAAAGACGTGTGTCACTCTTGTCAGTTTTTAAACTGTGCTATTTTATCCATTAAAGTGATTAATCACTTCCTGGTTTTAGCTTATGGTTTCTGTTTTGTTCTTTTTTTTGGAGGTGAGGTCTCACTTAGTAGTCCTGGCACTCTTAGACTCTGGAGTGCAGTACGGGCTGGCCTTGAACTCACAGAGACCTGCCTTGCTTCTGCCTCCGGAGTGCTGGGATTAAAGGCCTGTGCCTTTAATCAGGCCCTTCTTCACTCATCTCGTTTGTTTCTGTGCAGTTAGAGATAAACAGTCCAGGCTTGGAGAGGCGGCTTGTAGGTTAAGAGTGCTTGCTCTTCTCCCAGCACTTGCATGGCAGCTCACAACCACATGTAACTCCGGTGTCAGGGATCTGACTTCTGAGGGCAACAGGCATGCATGTGGTGTGTATAGCTACATGCACATGCTGGGTATACACACATGTAGGGAAACACATAAAAGTGAATAGCTATTTTAAACCCTTTTTTTTTTTTTTTTTTTTCTGAGACAGGGTTTCTCTGTGTAGTCCTGGCTATCCTGGACACTGCTTTGTAGACCAGGCTGGCCTTGAACACAGAGAGATCCGCCTGCCTCTGCCTCCCTGAGTGCTGGGATTAAAGGTGTGGGCTACTGTCATGAAAAGATACTTAAAAAAACCAAACATTTTCAAAGTGTGGATGTTAAGATATGGTAGTAAACAGGTGTATCGGTCACCTCAGTGGTGTTAGGGGAAACAGCAGGATCACCAAGGTTGTGGTGATGATTGCAGCAAACTGAAGGATGCTCTTTGTTCTCACTCACAGGTGGCGACAGACAAGGTGGCAGAAAAGCTGAGTGCCACTCTCTCATGGGTGAGGAGCACAGTGTCGCACACAGTCAGTCAGATGGCCAGTCAGGTGGTGAGCCCAGCTGCCTCCTTGCACACCACGTCCTCCTCTACCACACTGTCAACACCAGCACTTTCACCAGCTTCTCCGTCACAGCTGAGTCCAGACGACTTAGAACTCCTGGCTAAACTGGAGGAGCAGAACAGGTGAGTGCAGTCAGCGGACGTTCTTCCTGTTCTGCAGGAAGATCTGCAGGTCACAGCCTGCTGTGAGCATTCACACCAAGCATCCTTGGTTCCTGGTGTCTGTCCCCTTGCTCCTCAGAATTACTTAGCAGACATGCAGCATTATTTGAGGAGGCTGGTCTAAGACTAAGATTTGCTTTTAGCTAATAGCACTCACTCTAGAGTGGCAGACTCTAAGTCTTTCCTGAGTTTTATGAGTTATCAAGGCATACTATCATTTTTGTGGCATTTATTTCTCAGCGCTGTGGAGCGAGTGTGGAGGCCTTGCCTGTCAGGCAGACATTCCCTCCTGATCCATGTTCCTAATCTTTCTTTTAGTTAGTCCTAATTAAATTAAGTCCTAATTAAGAAAGTCCTAATTAAGAAAGATTAGTCCTAATCTTTCTTAAAGTTTACTTTAAACTTTCTAAGTAGTTTCCTTTGGCTGAAGTATAAGATAAATCAGTCTAGATATCTGATTTGTATTTTAGAGTGGGAAGTCTTAGAGGTGGCAAGGCCTCATACTCTCACAAGTGTGAGATACAGTAATTATTTCCTCTGTTCAGAATCCAGACTTTGGGTCCTTTGTGCCTGTTTACTCTGTCAAATTTTGAACTTTTTCTAGTTGGGTGTGGGTGCACTCTTGTAATGTTAGCAAAGACAAATGCTGTGAGTCTGAGGCCAGTTTGGTGTACACAGTCATCTACCAAAGAGTGTAAGGACCAGCAGCCTTTGCGCCTGGCCAGGGTTGCATGATGCTACAGCTTTAAAGGAACAAGACAAAAATAAGTTTTAGTAGCTTTTTTGATGTGTAACTCATGATAAACTACTCACACAATTTAAAATGTACAGTTTGGTTAAGGTCTTGTTTTTTTGAGACAGACTTTCTTTCCATAGTCCTGGCTGTCCTGGACTCTCTCTGTAGACCAGGCTGGCTTTGAAGTCACAGAGATTCACCTACCTCTGCCTCCTGCGTGCTGGGATTACAGGCGTGCGCCACCATGCCTGGCAGTTACCCTTGCCATATCTTCTTCAGTTCCTGTATATATAAACCTTATTATGGTTAGCACATCTGAGCTGTGGTCAGGGTCATGGAAGCCCCCAGTGTGTTGTCAGTGCAGAGGTCGTTGTTGGGGGGGGGTAGAAGGCATTAGGACAAGATGATGTGACCTTCGTCACTTCAGGTAATCACTTTTTTTTTTTTTTTTGAGTTAGGGCCTTTCTTGCTTTTACCTCGTGAGTGCCAGTGCCAAAGGTGTGTGCCACCACACACAGTTTATGTGATGATGTTGGAAACTGAAACCAGGACTTCATGTGTGTTAGGCAAAAACTTTACGAATGGAGTACATCCCTAGACCAGGATCATGGGTTTGAACGCTAGCCATTTTAATGCGTGTTGTGGCTTTATTTTCCTTTTCCTTTTGTGTGTGTGTGTGTGTGTGTGTGTGTGTGTGTGTGTGTGTGTGTGTTTTGGAGATAGAATTTCTTGTTGCTTAGTTTGACCTGGAACTCACCATGTAGCTGAGGAGGCCTCCATCTCTCAAGTTCTGGGGTTACAAACATATGCCACCATGTCTGGCAATAAGGCATTTTTTTAAAAAAGCCTTAATTTACTTTTATGTGTATGAGTGTTTGCTGGTGTGTATGTCTGAGTATAATGTGCCTGGTGGCTGCAGAAGTCAGAAAGGGTGTTGGATTCCCTAGAACTAGAATTACTAATGGTTGTGAGCTGTCATGTGGGTGCTGGGAGGGGCTGGGAACTGAACCTGGGCCCTCTGTAAGAGCACCACATACTGTTAACTTTTGAGCCGTCTCTCTAGCCCAGTAGTACATTCAAATTAATTTGTATTTCTCTACTGATATTAATGTACTGATATTAATGATATTATTTCATGTTTTTTGTTTTCTGCATATATCTTTTGTTGTTTTTGAAGACAGAGTTTCTCTGTGTAGCCTTAGCTGACTTGAAACTCACTGTGTAGACCAGGGTGGCCTTGAATTCAGATATCCGCCTGCTCTGCCTCATTAGAGCTGGGATTACAGGCAGGTACAACCATGCCTGGGTTATCTTTGATTTTATAAATTTATGTTGTTTGCTTTAGTATATGAGAATTATTTTTTTATTTTTTTATTTTATTTTATTTTATCTTGTGTGTGTGTTTTGCTTGCATGTGTGTATATGTGCCATATTCATGCCTGGCTCATAGAGACCAAAAGGGGGCATCGGGTCACTTGGAACTTGAGTCAGGGATAGTTAGGAGCCAGTGTGTAGGTCCTGGTAGTGGAAACCAGGTTCTCTGGAAGAGTAGTTAGTGCTCTTAACTGCTGAGTGACCTCTCCAGGCCCTATTTGGAGAATTCTTTAAGATGAAAATTCTTTCTCTGGAGGTTCACTTTCAAATCTTGCTTTCCCATTGGTGGCTTATCATTCTCCAAAACTGCCCTTTGAGGAGTAGAAGTTAAATTTGTGTGTGTGTTTGTGTGTGTATTTGTGATGTATCTGTGTTTGTATACACAGTATGTGGGCGTGTATTCAACATGTTAGTGTGTGTGTGTGTAGAGGTGGAGGCCAGAGATTGATGCTGAGTGTCTTCTCTGTCACTCAAGCTCCAGGGATCTGCCTGTCAGTGCCCTTCCTTCCCCTCCCGCCACTGGGGTTAAGCAGCGGCCCCATGCCATTTTTTCCAAGGGTGCAGATGTGGCCGCTTGTTCGCACAGCAAATGCTTACTGACTGAGCTCTCTCCTCACCACCAACTTAAAGATGGACTTTTATGGATTGTGCTTTGGTCACACAAAGTGTCTTCTGTGTTTTCCTTTTCCTTTGCTGAAGCTGTTAAGGAGACAGCTCCTCACTGAGTTGCTAGGCTGCCCTCAAACTCTTGGCTTCAAGTGGTTTTACTGAAATTACTTGTATGTGATACAAGATTAGAGTTTTGAGAATTTTTATCTTGTGTGTTTGGGTGTTTTGCCTACATGAATGTTTGTGCCCCACATCTGTGCCTGATGTTCACTGAGGCCAACAGAAGGCCTTGGAGCTCCTGGGACTGGAGCTGCAGACAATTGTGTGCATGTCTGGTTGTTCTATGGCATTTGTTAAAATAACCCCCCACCACTTATCTGTCTATGTATCTACCTATGTGTCTAGCTACTGATGGGCTATGTCGCGTAGCACTGGCTGTTCTGGAACTCTTTATGTGGACCAGGCTGGCCTCCAAGCCCCAGAGACCTGCTGCCTCTGCCTCCCCAGGGCTGGGATTAAAAGATTGCTCCACACCCAGCTTTTTTTTCTGCTTGATCACTTACTCTTTTTGTAATTAATTGAATACTTTAAATATCAGTTGTTTATAGACGTTTGCGTCTGTATTTGCACTCCATTTTATTGTTGATTTATCATTTTCTGTTGTCATTAGGTTGTACTGTATTGCCTTTTTATTCTATTTGGGTATTAGGTTTGGAAATCAGATATAATTGGTCTCGTGTGGTAGTTTGAATGAGAATGGCTCTATAAGCATTTCAATGCTTGGTCCTTAATTGGTGGAACTGTTTTGGAAAAGATTAGGAGATGTGGCCTTTTTTTGGCCTTTGTTGGAGGAGGTGTGTCACTGTGAGTAGGCTTTTGAGTTTTCAGAAGCCCAGACCAGGTCCAACAGAAAGATAATTTAACTTTCTTAAAAACAACAAAAATCCAAATAAAATGTCATACATGAAGATCTAGCTTTATTCCTTTTATTTTACCTTGCCACCCTATCACTTTTCTGATCACTTCAGTAGTTTGTAAGGAAGTTGTGTATTTTACAAGTCTACAGGAGAAAATGCTTGACACTGGTGACGTCACAGCAGGCATCTTATCCCCTTCCTGCATCTCTCTGGCTGTGGCTTTAACTATGTCATGTCATAGAGAGAAAAATGGGGGCAATGTTTTAGAAAATTAAAATGTAAGAAACATGAGAACAGAAAATTATTTTCCTTTACATTGTTTTATTGCTGTTGTTTCTTTAAAAAAGTGTGTGTGGCAACCCCAGACAAATGTGAACAAACAGTTCAGTGCAATATCAAAGATTTGTTTGAAGAAAGTTTAATGATTGATAGACTTAAAGTTGAAATAGGACAGCGTCTTTTGGTTTGTGTTAAGATGTGTTTTTCTTTTTCTTATTAAAAATACAAAGGCATTGGCAGAGATGAATTTAAGGAGGTAAGATTGAAGTGTGATGATGCATTTTTAATTCAGAGGGGAAACATTACTGTTTTAAGGTTTGAATTACTTATTTGTGATGTTTAAGATTTTGGTACAGCAACCATGTTTGTTTCCTTTTACTTATTTCATTCAAGGAGAGACACTACAATGATAAAACTATTTTTATCATAAATACAGTTTGTTTTAAAAATACAATTACCACGAACCTTTGATACCCTGTTTAAACATTCACATAGGATCTACGCTGTTGAGTGTTTTAGCCGCTGACCTGCATGGCTCTTGGGAACTTGAAATGTGCCTGGTCTGACTTACGTGTGCGGTATAAGATTTTAAAGACTTGTTCTGAAAAAAGGAATAGAGCATTAATTTTAAGAAAACTGAGTACATGTTAAAATGACATTTTCTCTTTTGAAATGACATTTCTTCTATATTGCAGAAAATAAATTAGCTCTATGTGCTGGTTTATGCTTGTAATCCTACCACTTAGAAGGCTAAGGCAGAAGGATTATTACAAGTTCCAGGTCCACTTGGGCTACAGAGTGAGACCCTATCTCAGAATAAGCAAATAAACCCAATAAACCAAAGAAAATAATAAATTATAAAAACTAGTCATTTTTAAGTTTTCAAAAGATGGCTGTTGCCTAGAACATTTAAAATTGTGTAAGTGGTTTGCATTATATTTCTCTTGTACAGTCTGTTTCAAATGGCCTACTATTCATTAAATACTTTTAAAAAACTTAACAAAACCAGCATTATCTCAGTTTTCCTAAGAATACCCTCTGTAAAACATCCAGCAAGGTTCATTAACAATTGGAAAACTTATAAGATACTTTCAAGTCTATGTCAAAATATATCTTTAAAAAAAGATTTATTTTTATTTTATGTGTATGAGTGTTTACCTGAATATGTGTGCAAACCTGCGGGGCCAGAAGAGGGCAGAAAGGGTGCTGAAATCCCTGGAGTGGAGTTAGCTATGGTCTGAGACAACATGTGGGTGCTGGAACTGAACCTGGGTCCTCTATAAGAGCAGCCAGTGTTTTTAGCCACTTGAGCCATCTCTCCAGCACAGTATATATGTATGCAAATTACATAATACATTACATATATATACACACTCAAGCATACAAACACATTATAGGTAAATACAGCACTTCTCTTGAATTAGCTTTATTTTTCTTAGTTTTCTTATTTTTCTTTTTCCAATGATGCAGGATTCTATTTTGACTCACACTGCAGCTCAGAATTTCCTGGAACTATTGTGTAGTCTAGGCTGCTCTTGAGCTCAAGGTAACCTCTTGCCTCAGCCTCCGAAGTGCTGGGCTCATAGATGTCTGCCATCATGTCTGGCTGAGGATAAATTTTGTTTTTCTGTTCTTTGTATAAAGAAATCTTGAACTTCTTGAGCTGGCATTTTAAAGAAACAGTAAGAGATCTATCATTTTGACACTTTTTTTTTTGAAGATTTATTTATTATGTATACAATGTGTGTTTGCATGTACACCTTCACGCCAGAAGAGGGCACCAGATTTCATTTTTTTAGATGATTGTGAGCCACCATGTGTTCGCTGGGAATTGAACTCATGACCTTTGGAAGAGCAGACAGCGCTCTTGGCCTCTGAGCTATCTCTCCAGCCCCTTGACACTTCTTTTGTATTGTTTTATTATTTATTTATTATTTACTAATTATTTATTTACTCTGTATACAGCACTCTGCCTACATGTACACCTGCAGGACAGAAGTGGGCACCAGATCTCACTGTAGATGGTTGTGAGCCACCATGTAGGTGCTGGGAATTGAATCCACGTCCAGGTCCTCTAGAAGAGCAGCTAGTGCTCTTAACGGCTGAGTCATCCTTGTTTGTTTTCTGTGCTAAATACTTGGGTTTTTTGTTAACTCTGTCATTTTTATTGATCAGAGAGGAATTTGTGTATGTTGACCCAAACACATCCTCTCCTCAGGCGCAGGCATGTAGGTGTCTGTGGTCTGAGTGTGACGACAGGCCTCCCGCGCTGGGCTCCACTGGTAGCAGAAGGCGCTGTCAGTGAGAAATGGCCCTCGGCAGATTGGCCTCTCAGGGCTTTGGCCTTCACAGCTTCCAGAACTGTGTATGATCAGTACCTTTGTTTATGAATTATCTGACAGTCGTTTTGTTATAGCAGACTTTACTTTTCCTGATTTGCTAAGTGTCTTTCACATTGTGTTGGGTGTAATATTATTAGAGACCTTGGACCCTTATGCTGGAAACACTGTTCTTTCTGATGAGACTTTCTGCTTTTAGGTGCAGAATAGTTAGCTTTCCATATACTTTTCAATACAGCTTTAGTTCTTTATAATTTATCTTAGCAATTTTCAGATTTCCAGTTGGCAAGCTGACTGCTTGCTGTTGTATCTTTCTCCGATACCCACAGGAAAACAGTGAGCCAAAACTGGTGTTCAAAGTGTTTTAATATTGTGTATCGACAGTTGCCAAACTTCTGTGGTCTTTACTTTTTTCTTCCCTAACTTTAGGAGTTTCTTTCTTTTTTTTTTTTTTTTTTGGTAAGAGAATTTTTTAATTATTATTATCATTTATTATAATTTATTCAATTTGTATCTCAGCTGTGTCCTCCTCCCTTGTCTCCTCCCAATCCCACCCTCCCTCCCTCTTCTTCCCCTATGCCCCTACCCTAGTCCACTGATAGGAGAGGTCCTCCACCTCTTCCATCTGACCCTAGCCTATCAGATTTCATCAGAACTGTCTGCATTGTCTTCCTCTGTGGCCTGGCAAGGATGCATACCCCAGGGGATGGTGATTAGAGAGCCTGTCACTGAGTTCATGCCAGAGAAAGTCCCTGCTCCCCTTACTAGAGACTCCACTTGGAAACTGAGTCTATGGGCTACATCCTCTTCATGCATTGTCCTTGGTTGGGGTATCAGTCTCTTCAGGGCTCCTAGGGCTCAGGTTTTGTGGCTCTATTGTTCTCCTTGTGGAGCTCCTGTCCACTCCAGGTTTATCTCCCCCTACTTTCATAAAATTCCATGCCTTCTGCCCAAGGTTTGGCTATGAGTCTCAGCCTCTGCTTCAGTACCTCAATCAATAGTCTTTCAGAAGCCCTCTGTGGAAGGCTCCTGTCCTGATCTCTGTCTTCTCCTGCTTCCGATGTCTGTTGCGTTTGTCCTTCTGAACGAGGATTGAGCATCTTCCCTAGGGTCTTCCTTGTTGTTCAGCTTCTTTAGGTGTACAGATTTTACTATGTTTATCCTATATTATATGGCTATTATTCACTTATGAGTATATCCCAAGTGTGCCTTTCTGCTTCTTGGTTGCCTCATTCAGGATGATCTTTTTCTAGTTCCCACCATTTGCCTGCAAATTTCATGATTTCCTTGTTTTTAATAGCTGAGTAGTATTCCATTGTGTAAATGTACCACACTTTATGTATCCGTTCCTCTGTTGAGGGACATCTGGGTTGTTTCCAGCTTCTGGCTATTGCGAATAGAGCTGCTACAAACATGGTTAAGCAACATGGTTGTCCTTGTCGTGTACTTGAGCAAAGTGGATCAAAGACCTCAACATAAAACCAGACACCAAACTTGTTAGAAGAATAAGTGGGTAAGCCCGTTGAGCTCATTTGCACATGATACAACTTCCTGAACAGAACACCAACAGCACAGGCTCTAAGATCAACAATCAATAAATGGGACCTCATGAAACTGAAAAGCTCTGTAAAGCAAAGGACACTATTGTCAAAACAAAACAACAACCTACACACTGGGAAAGGATCTTCACCAACCCTTTATCTGATAGAGGGCTAATATCCAGAATATGTAAAGAACTCAAGAAGTTAAACACCAAGAAACCAAATAATCCAATTAAAAATTGGGCTACAGAGCTAAACAGAGAATTCTCAATAGAGGAATAGCGAATGGCAGAGAAACACTTAAAGAAATGCTCAACATCCTTAGGCATCAGGGAAATGCAAATCAAAATAACCCTGAGATTTCACCTCACACCCATCAGACTGGCTAAGATTAAAAACTCAAGTGAGAACACATGCTGGAGAGGATGTAGAGAAAGGGGAACCTTCCTCCACTGCTGGTAGGAATGTAACCTTGTACAACCAATTTGGTACTTTCTCAGACAATTAGGAATAGTGCTACCTCAAGATCCATCTGTACCACTCCTGGGCATATATCCAAAATATGCTCAAGTATACAACAAGGACATTTGCTCAACACCCTGTTCATAGCAGCTTTATTCTCAATAGCCAGAAGCTGGAAACAACCCAGATGTCCCTCAACCGAGGAATGGATACATAAATTGTAGTACTTTTACACAATGGAATACTACTCAGCTATTAAAAACAAGGAAATCATGAAATTTGCAGGCAAATGGTAGGAACTAGAAAAGATCATCCTGAGTGAGGCAACCGAGAAGCAGAAAGACACACTTGGGATATACTCACTCCTAAGTGGCTATTAGCCAGTAATATAGGATAATCATACTAAAATCTCTACATCTAAAGAAGCTGAACAACAAATAGGGAAGATGCTCAATCCTCATTCAGAAGGACAAACACAACAGACATCAGAAGCAGGAGAAGACAGAGATCAGGACAGGAGCCTTCCACAGAGGGCCTCTGAAAGACTCTGCTGATTGAGGTATTGAAGCAGAGGCTGAGACTCATAGCCAAACTTTGGGCAGGGTACAGGGAATCTTAGGAATGAAAGGGGAGATGTAAAGACCTGGAGGGTTCAGGAGCTCCAAAAGGAGACCAATAGAGATATAAAGCCTGAGCCCTGGGGCCCCTGAAGAGAATGATAACCCAACCAAGGACAGCGCGTAGACTTGAGTTTCTAAATGCTGTTGGTACTGCCTATAGGGATGTCTTCCCAGTACATCGAGCACAGACATTAATGCCTGAGAACTTTTCCTTCTGTTGATACTGCTTTAATTTCTTGACAGTGTTCATATATGTGTATAGTGTACTTAACCATGTCATACCTCCTCCTTTCCTAGCTCTCTCACTCTCCCAAATCCCTTTCCCCCAGACAGCTTTCCTCATCTGCTGGGGTTTCTTGTGTGAGGACGAATGTGGACCTATTTACTGGAACATGGACAGCTAACCCCTGAAGGAAAGTGACTCCCCTGCCCTGGGGCCTTCACTGCCCAGGGCCCCTCAGGGGGAGAGGAGCCTCCGGAGTCCCTCTCTCATCCACGATGGAGCAGTGATGGCCCAGGCTTGGGAGGGTGGCCACAACTGCTGAGTCGCTGCTGTACTTCAGAGCTGTGTTTCACATCCCCGTCTTCCTGCCTTTATAGTCCTCGTGCTATCTCTTCTCTCATGTTCCCTGGGCCTAGGAGAATCTCCAAGAGCCCTGTTTAGGGCTGAGCACTCGGTTGTTCCTTGCTCTTAACACCTGAACGTATGTAATGTTTCTGCATCATACATACGCAAAGAAGAGAGAGAGTAAAAAGAAGCTTCTCTGACTGAGGCTGGGGGCAACAGGAATCTCAGGGGCGGGCTGATCACAGGGAGTGTGATGCCAGGGCTCTTTCGTACTTTGCAATTACACAGTGTTTTTAGAGGGTTTTTGTTTTTAATGTTTGTTGTATGCAGGCTTCCATATACAAAGTAGATGACCTATGCTCTCAAAAGAGACAGTGAACCTGCGCCGCACCCCACTTTCCTGACTAAGAGAATAAGCGTTAGAAGAACTTCTCAGTGGCCGCAGACTTCTGCTAGTAATACTGCACCCCGTTTTTCCAGTTGCCAGGCTCAAGCCTGGAAGTCATTGATGTTTAGGTAGTGTAATTTCTTAATTATGGTGAAGTTATGTGGCCATCGGCCATGTGTTTTGGAGTTATTAACCACATTTAACAATAACAAACAAGAATACTTAATTCTAATTATATAATTTGTAAGCTCTACATATTAAGGCATTTGTAAATGCTTTTTCTGTATGCCTTATCTAAGTATAGACCTGTGTCCCTTAATGACAGGTTAGGTCTAGGAAAGGCACCTGTTAGATGGTTTCACCCTGTGAACCTTAGAGTAGGCTTACACAAATTTGCCTGTTGCAGCAGCACGTTTTATTGTATAAAATAATGTAGTTAATTGTAAGACAGTGGTGTTTGTGTATCTAAGGAGAAAAATGTGGCATCAAAGTTATCAGTGGCATGCTTGTCTGGCGTGTGCCACTGTGGTCTTGCAGGCTCCGAGCCCCTGAGTGAATGGGAGGGCCCAGCAGGCTGTACTGGCGTGGCCTCTGGACACAGTGTACACAGTGAGTGCTAGGTGAGTGTGAACAGGCTGTTCCACTGCCATGAGCTTTGTGGATCCTGTCTGTCCCAGGGGAGTGCTGAGTGTGAAGCTCAGGACGACTGTAGGCTTTGTACACACTGTGTATTTAAGGTCATATGATTTACTTTGTTTTTTTTTTTTTTAACAGTCACTTTGTAGCCCTAACTGGCTTAGTGCTGCTATAAAGATCAGGATGGCCTTGAACTTTTTCTGCCTCTGCCTCCCATCTGCTGGAATTACAAATGTATGCCCCAGAGCCTGGCTATGCTACATTAGATCTATGTTGTTTTTTTTTTTTTCCTTCAAAAATTTTTTTTAAAGGGGGAGGGGTATTGAGACGATCTCATTACATAGTTCAGGCTGGCCTTGAACTTGTGATCCTTCTGCTTCAGCTTTCAAAATCCTGGGATTACAGGTGTGTTTTGCCACATTGGGATCTTGATAAATTCTTTAACTTGGATTCTTGTAAAAACAGCTGGCTTAAAACAGTTTACAACTGTACAAAATATTTTCTTCTATTATATAAACTTAATTTAAAAATGACTTAAACTTCGGTTAAAAAGACATACATGTGCCCACAGGCACACAGACATAAATGAACATACACCTCTATCAGTCTAGGCTAAGTCAGGATCATCCCACTAGAAGGTCTGCAGAGGCAGGTCCAGGATGCAGAGCTGCCCTCTCCACACGCCCCCCCCCCCCCCCCCCACACACACACACACTGGAAGGCCTGCAGAGGCAGGTCCAGCACACAATCCCCTCCATGCTTTCTTTCTGGAATCTATCATGAGATTGTTTACAATTAGCTACTTTTTTTCCCCTTTGGCAAAGGTGCATAGGGCAGTACTTTAAGATAATTTTAAAAGGGTTTAGTCAGCGTGGAAGGCAGCAACTTAGTTTCTGCTTTGCCTTTCATCCATGGCAGCTAAAAGCTGTGGGATTTATCTTTTGTTGTTTTTTGTTTTCTGTGGGACGGTGTAAAGATGCTTAAAGACCCTGATGGCCAGAGGACATCAATATGGCGGAAGACTGGCTTTTATAATTACATTAGGAAAAGAACGACCAGCTGACATATTTGAAACAGTGTTTTACTAGAGTATGGATGGGGGAAGACCTCAAAAAGCTACATGCACAGCATAATTAGAAACTGGATGCGCGCCCTGTAGATGTAGTGCAGAGTAGTCCTGTGGGCATGACTGTATGACCGCAGTTTTCTAAGTCTGGTCAGAGTCACTCACTCACGAAATAGTACTGCTTTTGTGTTTTTGTGACTGTCACGAGGTGCGGTGAAATGCAGTGTACTTTTATTAACAAAGCAAGTTTCTTACTTAAGTTTTATTCTTGGGAGGATGTGTTTCCTTTTATGAAATGCCTTTTAAGCTATGCCTCTATCTTATTTTATTAAATTATTCTTAAGGTGTCTATTTAACTATTAACTGGAATTGTTTCATAATTTGAAAATCTGACACTCTAAATGAAAGCATGTCAAGGCTGAGGGAAAATCCACTAATTTCAGCCAAACACGGTTCTTCAAGTAAAAAAGCCTATTCATACAAAATTTTTGTAATGGCTGGGATAATTGGTTTATTACACATATTAATTATTCTTGAATGTACAAGCTCCAGAGGAGCAATTGGGTCTTTACACACACGTTTTTTCATCAAATTGCATTTTTACCCTTATATCCAAATGAATTAAGCAGTTAATGTAAGAAAAATAAGAACAATTAGTGATGTCTCAATTGAGAAACCATCAATAAAGAATGTGGAGAGAAAGACTGAAAGGAGGTTGAAGAGTCATGGAGGTACAAAGGACTTTGGAACAAAGCCTGTCTATTTTGTTGCCCAGTTAGACTTTGAAACACAGGAGCTGTGTGGGCCTTACGCTGCCTGGCTGTAATGCGCATCTCAGTTCTAGGTCACTAGGACCGAGTACAGACACTTTCATGTTCTTCACCTAGCTTTTCGTAACTTTAAACATTTTTGATGACATCCACTTAAAAACAATCTCACAGTTTCCTACCGGTGGGTGGAGCTTTAGCCCTTCGAAGCAGTGTGTACCACCACGCTCTCACCCGTGGCTACCCAGACTTAAGTCAGTAAGGAAAAGGTTTGGTCTCACATCTAGGTTATGCCTGGAAAGCACTCCTCAGCTAGGAGACAGTGTTGGCACAGCAGCACAGGGTTTCTGGTGCGTCCTACCTGCGGCGGGAAGAACGGGCACACACCAGGAAGAAGGAAGCGGCCATCGAGGCTTCGTAGGAAACAGTCAAATGGGAATCAGGACTTTCTCAGAGCGCTCCTAGCTTTATTTGTGGAGGGAGTCCAAACGCTCTCTAGTTACATGGCATACTTCTGCGTCCACTCCCGAGCTGTTCTGTTGTACGCTTCTCTATCTGTTTTGTAGATCTGAGCAATCTCAGGCACTAAGGGGTCATCTGGGTTGGGGTCACACAACAGAGAACTGATGGACAAAAGTACTTTTGAAATAGTTAGTGCTGGAGACCACTGTGACCGAAGAATATCAAGACAAATGCTGCCGTTACTGTTGACATTGGGATGATAAATTCTTGTTGTGAATTCAACCTTGGGTGGTTTGAAGGGGTACTCTGTTGGGAAATCGATTGTCAAGAAAAATGCTCCGCCTTGGTAGGGGCTGTCGTTCGGCCCCATGATTGTAGCTTGCCAGTGGAACATGTCTTCCCCGACAGGGCCTGCGGAGCACTGTGCTGGCGGGTCCCGCGCCAGGTCGTTGAGTTCCTTGTGGATTCTCTTCAGAGCCATGGTGGAAGGCTGGCTTTGAGGGCCGGAGGCCGGCTTGTTGGTTCGGGCTCAGCGCAGCAGAGCAGGAGGGCGGCTCCGGCCTGCCCTGGCGGGGTGCGCTGGGCGCCGAGGCCCGCTTAGCTTCGGCCAGCCACCGTGGAGCCGCCGCCTTCACCTCGGTCGGCGCATCGCGCGGCCGCCGCCCCTTCCTGTGCCGCCGCCTAGCGGTCTCTCCTTCCTTGGCCGCCTCGGATCCCTCCGCCGAAGCCTCTGCCCGGGCTCGAGCCAGACCGCCTGGCTGCCGCCGGCCACTGCACACCGACGCCGCCCGGCAGGGTGGCGGTGGATGGGGTGATGTGTCGGCAGCGTGGGCAGCCTTTTTGTTTTGTAACACCATCGCCACCAGCCGGGGCCGGACTGCGCTGTGATGCCGCCACGCCGTGTCTAGGTTACCAGCGCTTTACCTTTGGTTCACCTTGGACAAACCGTCAGCCACTGCTGCTCTCGGGGAAGAGGCTTGACCCAAGTGTTCCCCAAATAGTTCAGATTTCAGAAGGAACGGTTTTAGTTTTAGGTTGTTTGTTTTTTGAGATAGGGGTTCTCTGTGTATCCTTGGCTGTTCTGGACTAATTTTGTAGACCAGGCTGGCCTTGAAATCGGAGTGCTGGGATTACAAGCATGAGCCACCGTGCCCAGCTTTGTTTTTAATTTTTTAGGAAGAGGAATTTTAATTTTTTTTCATTTCAAAATTTTCAAGAAGAACATTTTAAACTTTTCTAGAATATACAGAAAACAAGAAAGCAGATGAATTTTTCCCATCTCTTTATAAAGTGTACCAAAAATAATCTTTGACAGTCATTCACATCATTTGAAACACATTTACAGTACTTTACAGAAAATTTACAGTAATAAAAGGCAGTTCTCCATATTCTCCGCAGGGCCAACTCCACACCTTCTTTTTCTCCTTTAGGAAACAAACTAGAATAAATAGCAGCAAAAACTAAAAAAGCACAAGAAACACGGTACAAAAACAAAACCGGTAATAACACAGAATTAGAAGCAAGCAAGACACAACAAGCAAACGACCAGTAAGATTGAAAAAAAAAAAAAAAAAAAAAAAAGCTCAAACAAAGCAGTAAGAGAGAGAAAAAAGTCTATGAAAACATCAAGTTAGTTTTGGATTGTCAGTCTGCTGCTGGGCCCAAGTGTGGTTTCTATACCCAGGGAGATGCCCCTGGACAGAAGGAGCTTGTCCTTTACAGGTGTTTGGTGTTTGTTGTGGGAAAGCGTCCCGGTTAGGGTGGGGGAGCGTGCTTGTAAAGGCCGCAGTCTCTGAATGCATCGGTCCTGCCGTGTCTAGGCGGCGTGTTTCGGTGTCTTCCGCCTTCTGTCGCTCTCACAGCCTTCCTTTCTCCTCTGCACAGCTCTGGCTGTGATGAAGGCATCTCACTTAGGATTGAGCGTTCCACAGCTGTGGGTCCGCGTCAGTTCCCACGAGCTGCAAGAGGGGTCCCCCGACAGTGGCGGGAGACGCTGGTCTGTGCGGCAGAAGGCTGTTAGGAGGCATTTGTTGCTGGGTTCCTTTAGCAGGGCAGCAGTGTCTGGCTTCCCAGTAGGCCGGTGGCTGTCGGGGTTGGGCTCCTGGCTGCCTGGTCAGGAGCTTCTACATACATGCAGCTTCCGTAGGACCTTTCAAATGGCCCTCACTCTTAGCTGTCTCTCATTTCCCTCCTGTACCCCACTCATCCTGTTCCTTTTAATCCTTTTGCTCCAGTCCCACCCCCACCTGACCCCAGAGCTCTCCATTACTGTATATTCTGGTTCTGTTTGGAGTACAGTTTGTGCAGGGCACTAAAGAAAGATCTTTTTGCTTTCTCCTCTCTACAGCCATACAGTTTGACCAGAACCACTGGGTGTTGGTAGGTGTGTGGATTATGCCTAGGTCTTCAGTTTGATTCCGTTGATGAGCTTGTCTTTTTACGCCAATACCGAGCTGTTTGTGTTACTGTCACTGGATTACAAGTAGAGATCTGGGATGCTGCTGCCCTCCGCAGGGGTGTGTGTGTGTGTGTGTGTGTGTGTGTGTGCGCGTGCGCGCGCGCGCGCGCGCGCGCGCTCATCCTCCCTACGAGGATGAAATTGTTTTTTCAATTTCTATGAAGGATTGTGTTGGCATTTTTATGGGATGGTATTGAATGTGTAGATCTCCTTTGGCTGTTCAGCCCTTTTCACTCTTATTACTCCTACTGATCAAGGAATGGTGGAGATCTCTCCACTGTCTGCTGTCGTCTTTGATTTCTTCCTTTAATGTCTTAAAGTTTTTGTTACACAAGGCTTCACTTTTGTGGTTAGAATATCACAGGGTATTTATTTATGTATTTATATTTTGAGGCTGTTGTGAAAGATACTCTTTCCCTGATTTCTTGCTCAGTCTGTTATTTGGGAAGGCTTCTGATTTTTGTGTGTTAATTTTCTGTCCTGCTAATTTGCTGAAAGTGTTTATCAGCTGTGTAGTTTTTTTTTTTTCTTTTGTCCTTTTTTTTTTTTTTTTTTTTTGAGTAGCCTTGACTGTCCTGGAACTAGCCAGGTAGACCAGGCTGGCCTTGAGTGATGGGATTAAAGGCATGCACCACTACCGCCTCCCATTTCCTGGTAGAGTTTTTAGCGTCATTTATATATAAAATTATCTCATCTGCAAATAAAAATATGCTGATTCTTCCTTTCCTGTTTGTGTCCCCTAGATTGCCTTCAGTTGTCTAATTGCTCCAGCAAAGGCCTTCAAGTACTGTATTGAATAAGTGTGGAGAGAGTGGACAGGCTTGTCTCGTTCCTGATTTTAGTGGAAATGCTTTTGAGTTTCTCTCCATTTAAGTCGTTGCTGACTGTGGCTTACTGTAAACTGCCTTTATTGTGTTGAAGTATTGTGTTGAAGGTATAGATCAGTTTATGTATCTACAAAATACCAGTCTGTTCTACCACTGACCTTATTCATTATCTTCATTTCAAATAAATATTTCAAATATCTTTTTCTTTTTGAGACAGGGTTTCTCTGTGTAGCCCTGGCTGTCCTGGAAGACCAAGACCTGTAGACCAGGCTGGCCTTGAACTCACAGAGATCCACCTGCCTCTGCCCCCCAGAGTGCTGGGCTTACATATGTGCACTGCACCCAGCTCTCAGTCTGTTTATGTGATGGATCACATTTATCGATTTGTATGTGTTAAACCATCCCTGCATCGCTGGGGTGAAGCCTGCTTGATAATGGTGTATGATCTTTTTGATGTGTTTTGGATTTGGTTTGCAAGTATTTTACTGAGAATTTTTGTGTTTATGTTCATAAGGAAAAGTGGTCTGTAATTCTCTTTGCTGGGTCTTTAGGTATCTGAGTAACTGGTCTCATAAAAATGATTGGGCAAGCTTCCTTCTGTTTTTATTTTGTGTAAAAATTTGAGGAGTATTGGGATTAACTCTTCTTTTTAAGTCTGGTAGAACTCTGCACTCTAACCATCTGGCCCTAGGCTTTTTTTGGGTGGTAGACTTTTTTTTTTTTTTTTTAAGATTTATTTTGGTTATGAGTGCTCTTTCTGCATGTGTACCTGCATGCCAGAAGAGGGCATCAGATCACATTATAGATGGTTGTGAGCTACCATGTGGGTGCTGGAAATTGAACCCACCTCTGGAAGAGTAGATAGTGCTTTTAACCTCTGAGCTATCTCTCCAGCATAGTTGGTAGACTTTTAATGACTTCTATTTCACTCTGGGATATAGGTCTGTTTAAATTGCTTATCTGATTTAACTTTGGTAGGTAATAAATATCAAGAAAATTACCCATTTCTTTTAGATTTTACAATTTCACGGCATTCAGATTTTTAAATTTAAAGTATGTACTTACATTTCTCTGGATTTCCTCATTGTCTATTGTTATGACCCTTTTGTCTTTAATTTTGTTAATTTGCATCTTTTCACCTTTTAGTTAATTTCACTAAAGGTTAGCTTAGTGATTTTTCTCATAGAACCAATTCTTCCTTTCAGTGAAACTTAGTATTTGTGTGTTTGTACCTGGACGACTTCAGCCTGACTTCCGTTAGTCCTTGCTGTCTACTCTTTTTGGGTGTTAGTTCTTCCTGTTGCAAAGCTTTCTAAGTTGCTAAGATGAGATCTTTCCAGTTTATTTAGGAAGGCACTTAGTGTTGTGACTGCCCTGATTACAGCTCATAGTTTTGTAAATGTGTTTTCATTTTTATTCAGTTGGAAAAGTTTTAAATTTCTTTCTTGATTTCTGTCTTGCCTCATTCTTTACTGGTGAGTTGTTAGTTGATGTCCAACTTTAAACAGTGGTAGTCTGATAGGAAGCAGAGTATTATTTCAGTTTTCTTCCATTTATTCAGATATGCTTTGTATTTAAGTATGTGGTTCAGTTTTGCAGGATGTTCCATGTGCTGCTGAGAAGAAAGCATACTTTTCGGAGTCTGGGCTAAAATGTTCTGAAAATATTTGTTAAGTACATTAAATTTATGATGCTATTAAACTCTTTAGTTTTTGTCTGGATGGCCTGTTGGCGAGAGTTGGGTATTGAAGTTTATGACACACTCATCAGTGTGTCAGGGTCAGTATGTGATTTTACCTGTAATAGTGTTTTTGTTTGTTTGTTTATAAACTTGGGAGTCCTTTTGTTCGATGTATACATGTTTAGAATCACAATATCCTCTTGGTAGGTTTTTCTTTGAGTATGTAGGTTCTTTCCTGTCTCTTCTGATTAATTTTGTTTTGAGGTCTTATTTTTGTCAGCTATGGAAATAACTATAAATCTGCTTACTTCTTGGGTCCATTTGCGTGGTGTATGTTTTTCCATCCTTTTTCCCTGAGGTAATGTCTCTCCTTGATGTAATGTGTGTTTATTGAATGAAGCAAGAAGAATGGCTTCTGATTTCTCACTCATCTTGTTAGGCTGTGTCTTCTGTTGGAGGAATTGAAACCGTTAATATTGAGGGTTATCATGAGTGGTGTTTATTAATCCTTGTTGTTAATGGTGTGGTTTTCCTCCCTCTTTGATTTCCTGGTTTGGGATGATGTATTCCTCCTTGTGTTTTGTGGGGTATGGTTAACTTCTTCAGATTAAAATTTCCCTTGTGGCTCTATAGGGCTGGATTGGTGGCTAGATACTGTTTAAACCTGGTTTTATTATGAAATATTTTCTTTTCTCCATATATTGTGATTGATAGTTTTGCTAGACATAGCAATCTGGGCTGGTGTCTGTGGTCTCCTAGAATTTGTCTGGCTTTTTAGAGTCACCATTGAGAAGTCAGTTGTTATTTTAACGAATCTACTTTTTCATGTTATCTGATCTTTTTTCCCTTATAGCTTTGACTATTCTGTCTTTGTACTGTTTGTTTAGTATTTTAATTATTATGTGTCATCTGGAATTTCTTTTCTGTCCTGTCTACTTGGTGTTCTGTATGCATCTTGTACCTTGGTAGGGGACCCCCTTCTTTAGGTGAGGGAAATTTTCTTCTATGATTTTGTTGAAAATATTTTTTGTGCCTTTGATTTGGTGCTGCTCATTGTGGTGGTTATCGTCTTTTCCTGGATATTTTTAGATCTAACATTTTCTTTGACTGAGGTATTGGTGTTTCTTCTACTTTGTCTTCAACCTGAGATTTTCTCTTCCATGTCTTATACTCTGTTTGGTGAGGCTTATCTCTGACGTTTTGGTTTGATTTCCTAAATTTTTCTTTTTCAATTTTACTTTTTTTTTTTAAGACAGGGTTTCTCAGTGTAGCTTTTGCTGTCCTGGACTTGCTTAGTAGACCAGGCTGGCCTCTACTCAGACTCACAGCGATCCCCCTGTCTGAGTATGCCACCACCATCCAGCTTCCAATTTTTCTGTTTGGGTTTTCTTTAAGATTCTCTTTGCACTTTCAAGTCTTGAACTGATTTACTCATTTTCTTCTAGTGTTTGTTTGTGTTTCTAGACTTCTTTAAAGGATTCATTTGTACCTGTTTTTGGCCCTTAATCATATTCCTAATTGCTGTCTTAAAGTTCTTGTCTTAGGCTTCAGCTCTGTGGCCTTCCTCAGGGCTACTGTAGTAGTGTTAGTGGGTCCTGGTGGAAGCCAGTTGCTGCGGGTGTTAATGATTGTGTTTTTGCACTAATGTCTAGGCATTGGGGGCTGGGATGGTTGAGGAGCTGTAGACGTTGATGTCTGCTCTTGTCTTTGTTGGGAAGGGGTTCCATCCTTTGGTTTCTGGTGCCCTTTCTGGATCTTAGGAAAGGGTGACTGTGGGTTCCCTGGTAGGGTGAGGAGGAAAGCTGGCAGTGCTGCTCGGTTCTCTGGAGGAGAGGCACTTAGGTGCAGACTGCTGTATAAGACTAGAGAGATTGCAATGGAGGACAGGACGGAAAGTGAAAGTCACTCCATCCCAGCATCCAGGGGTGCTCACTTGGGGTCCCAGGAAGAGAGTACCTCAAGGTGTTGGTGGCTGCCATGAAAGAATGGGTGTGCCCTAGGGCTCAGCTAGGGCTGAGTGGTTCTACAGGAAGGGGAATTGCATCTGCTGAGGGTTTGGGGGAGTCCCTGGGGAATGGAGGGAGAGTGAAAGGAGAGAGATCTGCAAGTCCATCCAGTTATTATTCTGATGCTGGTCTGTGAGAACCACATTAGCTCCATGCTGCCTGGCATTTGGTATCTTGAGACCTTAGGGTTTCAGCCATGTTCATGTGTGGTTAGTGTGGTTTATATTATGTGTCTGTGTTGTGTAAAGACATTGAACCTTCTTCAGGTGCTTTTTGCCCATTTCTTATCTCCCCTTATATTTTGCTTCTAACAGTATTTGGGAAATTTTTAAATTTTTGTTATGGAAAATATTTTTTTTTTCCAAATAAGGATAGAACTTGTTTCTAAAATTAATAATATAGTGTAGTTTATTATGACATATGTAGCTATACAGGGTTTTCTTTTTGTTGTTGCTTTTTTAAGACAGGGTTTCTACATTACACAGAGCTTTGGCTGTCCTGGAACTCACTCTGTAGACTAGACTGTCCTTGAACTCACAGAGATCTGACTGCCTCCTGAGCGCTAGGTTTAAGGTATGCACCACCACCACCTGGCTGGAGTAGATGTTTTACATTTCCTTAACCATCTTTCTTCAGAAAGGAGCCCAAGACAGGACTGCAAAGTCAAAAGCAACAGGGATCTTTTAGAGAAAAGCCCCAGCTTCACAGGACAAGCAGACTTACGGAATTCAGGAGAGTGCTCTGCGCATTGTCACTGGCTAGGAGTCTGGGCCTGGTTTTGCCACATCTGTGTATAACATACAATTGCAAGTATAGATACTTTGTTTACATACATATGTGAAACAGGAAAAAAGAGAAGGGATTTGGTTAATCATTACTTTTTAGATCTGGTAAGAGAGTAAACTTAATAGGGTTTAAGGATTAGTAAATCCATAGATTCTGTTGAGGTTTTTAAAATATCTGTTCTTTTTCCCATAGAGCTACTCCTCCCCTGACTTCCCTAATTTGATTTTAAAACATCTTTAAATGACAGCCCTTCATTCACTCACCGGTCTGTCTGTCTGTCTGTCTGTCTGTCATTTCTTTATTGAGGCCACATGTGTGTCAATCAGAGGACACTTTGTTCTCCCCTTCTTCCTGGCGAGCCCCAGATACTGAGCACAGGCATTAGCAAGTGTTTTACCTGGTGAGCCATTTTACTATCCGTGGGCTGCTCGTGAGCTTCCCCAGGCAGGTCTTAGAAATCTTTGGTAGGTGCACTTCCTGCTGCAGCCTTTTGAGTGGTGTCTGTTCCGGCTGTCGGTGTGAACTGGTGTGAACTGCTGTGCTCAGCTCTCTTCACACAGGTGGAGGTCAGAGAGCCCAGCGGAGGCAGTCCTTGTCTTCCACTGTGTGAGCACTGGGGATTGAGCTTGGGTTGTCAGAGTTGGCAGCAAGTGCTCTATCTGCTGAGCCTTCTGCTCAGCCTTCTCACTGGCTTCTTTTTTTTAATTTATTTACAGTGGTAAGAATATGAATTATAACGGGGCTGACTGTGCTAGCATGCTTATAATATACCTTACTACTTCAGTTTTTAAACTGCTATGCATAGTGAAAAAGTGCAACACTTGCAGATTTCAACCAAACAAAAATTGTTAAAACGGTTTTTTTTTTTTTTTTTGTTTGTTTGTTTGTTTGTTTTTGAGATACGGTTTCTCTGTGTAGTCTTGGTTGTCCTGGAACTCACTTTGTAGACCAAGCTGGCCTTAAACTCAGAGATTTGTCTGCCTCTGCCTCCCAAGCACTGGGATTAAAGGTGTGTGCCACCACACCTGATTTAAAGCGTATTTTAAAGCTGGCATGAAGGTACTTACCTTTATTCCATTCAGAAGGCAGAGGCAGGAGGATCTCTGTGAGTTCGAGGCCAGCCTGGTCTACAGAGTGAGTTCCAGGACAGCCAGAGCTACAGAGAAACCCTATCTTGAAAAAACAACAACAAAAAACTAATTATTCTAATGAAGTTTTAAATGTTACCCTTACCTTATGTAGTAGCATGTGAAGTGCTATCTCAAACCATCTTAATTCTGTTTTAGGTTGATAGAGACAGACAGTAAGTCTCTAAGATCTGTGAATGGGTCAAGAAGAAACAGTGGCTCCTCCCTTGTATCCAGCTCGTCAGCTTCCAGCAACCTCAGCCACCTTGAGGAAGACTCTTGGGTTCTTTGGGGAAGAATTGTGAATGAATGGGATGATGTGCGCAAGAAGAAAGAAAAGCAAGTAAAGGTATTTTCATTGTTTACTGGAGATTTTTTTTTTTTTTTTTAATCCCAGAGAATATCAGGCATGGTTTTAGGAAAAACAGGAAGATTCTAGTTACTTCTGAGCTGTGTTAGGAACAGGTTGTCTTTATATGCCTTTATCATCCATGCTGAAATAAAAAGCTCTGGTTTGAAGAAATTCAAGGTTGAAAATTAATTTAGAAATTAAATTCCATTTTATAAATTCAAGACAGCTTCCAGCAAAACATCACATAACACAAACCGAGTCTTCCGAGAAATCAGAATCTCCCACTTCAGCGTTCTGCCCTTCTTTCGCTGCGGCAGCCCTTTGGATGTGAGGGTGTGGGAGCATGGAATGTGTCAGGGCCTTAGCACCTTTAAAAGCCACATTCTTAGGGGACTGACAGGTTATCCATGGCTTTGTAGACCCCTGATCAGCAGGGCCAAACCTTAGCCTTGTTAAAGAACGTCATAGTTTATTATTAAACAAACTTTGTGGATTATAAGTTTGATAAAGTTTTCCATTGTGGCAGTCCTCTCCCCAGAACTCTTGGGTTACAAGGCATGAGATGTTTAAAAGTTCTGCTTTTGTTTTGTTTTAGGAGCTTGTTCGTAAAGGGATACCTCACCACTTCAGAGCGATAGTGTGGCAGCTTTTATGTGATGCCCAGAGTATGCCTGTTAAGGACCAGTACTCAGAACTCCTGAAAATGACTTCACCTTGTGAAAAGTTGATCCGAAGGGACATTGCTAGAACTTACCCAGAACACAATTTTTTTAAGGAAAAAGATAGTCTTGGGCAGGAGGTTTTATTTAATGTAATGAAGGTAAGGACTATTCATTTTTTTTAATGAAATGAATTTGTGAAGGGTTGAAATTATACATTTCCATAATTAGTGTGAGCTCGCATCATGGTAATCAGGGGCTTGAGCAGCACACTTTAGTTTCAGCGCACTTTTTTCTTTCATTCTGGAGAACTTATTAGAACATTCATCACCTTATAGCTGAGCTGTCTCTACCCATCAGACATACTAATGACATGGAACCCGTTATTAATTATGAAAGCTTGGCCTTGTTTTCTACTAGCTCGAATAACTTAATTAACCCCTTTATACTAGTGTGCATTCTTCCATGTGGCTTGTTAACTCTTTCTCTGCGTCTGGCTGGTGATTTCTCATGCCTCATTCTTTCCTAGAGTCCTGTCTCTGTGAGAAGTCCTGCCTCCCTTTCCTGCCTTTGCTATAGACCGTTCAGCTCTTTATGAAACCAAGCAAAAGGCGTTGGAGGGACTGTTTACAAAATATGATGCAGCCAATGAATAACAATGTCAAAGTCCAGCCTGTACTTCGCTTTCTGCTGGTACAGAAACCAGCATTTGAAAATAATATATAAGGGCAATTTTTACATAGTGTACTCCAACACCTTTTTTAGCGTTTGTCTGTGTAGCCTTGGCTATCTTGGACCCTCGTTGTAGACCAGGCTGGCCTTGAACTCATGGTGATCCACCTCCCTGAGTGCTAGAGTTAAAGGCCTGCACCACATACCCAGCTCCCCAACTCATCTTATATACCAGTAGCTGACAAAAAGGAACCCACTCTCCTTGACCGTTGCAGGATTCTTCACGAGAATAATTCAGACTGTGTCAGCTTCCTGACCTGTGATAATGGTCCTAGTTGTTAGTGTTCTCAGCCCTTTAAAAACCTGCTGTTGCCTCTTTAATATTGCCTTTCCATGGTTTCTTTTTCTTCCACCTACCTCTGTGAAACACCAGTTGAAGTCATTTGAATTTTGTTGTTTTACCTTAATTGTACTGTTTGTCTCTATCAGATAAAAACTTCACTCGCCTTTTAGGCTCCCCCACCTTTCTGAGTATAAACTGCTTTATTTTCTTTGTCCTTAGGAGTGGCCATTTCCTTTTTCTTCTTCTCTTTTTTTGTTGGTTTTTGGAGACAGGGTTTCTCTGTGTAGCCTTGGCTCTCCTGGACAGGTGTGCACCACCATGCCCAGGTTATAGAGCTGCCACTTTCTAATTGGGAAATTGTCAAAGGAAATGTTATGTAATAAGCCATTTGCTTTTTAAATATTTATAGAATAACACCTGCAGCAAGTAAGCAAGAGCTTTTCTAAAAAAAATAAATGGATTTTTAATTTAACTGTCTCACCAATTTTAGGTTTTTGGAGAAGGAAGATGCAATATACACGTTGAAGTATTTGAACAGCATGTTTTCCTTTTCAGGCGTACTCCTTGGTGGACCGAGAGGTTGGTTACTGTCAAGGCAGTGCGTTCATAGTTGGACTGTTGCTCATGCAGGTGAGTTAATGCGTGGAATAGTAACTGTCTAAGCTTCTCAAAGTCAGCTAGAGAACTTAAAAACCATCTTCAAGCCTGGCAGGGTGGCACACGCCTTTAATCCTAGCACTTGGGGAAGCAGGGTCAGGTGGATCTCTGTGAGTTTGAGGCCAGCCTGGTCTACAAAGTGAGTCTAGGACAGCCAAGGCTACACAGAGAAACCTTCTGGAAGAAAAAAAACCAACCAACCAACCCAAAACCTTCAGTTTACTGAGTTAGGCAGTTTTTTTTATTTCCCTAGGCATAACGTACTTAGTCATTTACATTTGCACTTTGAAAGTAAAAGGACATACTCTTACCACCAAATGAAATTTAAGATCCTGAACTACTTTATCTTTCCTCCTTCTCCCTTCGTCCTCTTCTCTTCTTCTCTCTTCTTTGGTAGAGCCTGAGCCTAGGGCCTTGCATGCACTATCGCTGAGCTGCAGGCCCGGCTTCCTATTTTGAAAAAAATGATTCCAAACCTTTTACATGTGTAAAGTGTAGACCCAGCTTGCAGGTTGGCCTCTTTCAGGAACGAAACCGGAATCATTGGCTTGGTAAGCGCCTTTAACTGCCGAGCCGTCCTGCCAGCTCTCTGACTTCTGCCTCTTCCTTTTTATGCTTTTGAAGATTTTTATGCTTTAATTATCTGTGTGTGGGGGTTTGTGTACATGCCTGTGGTGCCTGTGGCGTCCAGAAGGAGGTGCTGAGTTTTCTGCAGTTACAGGCATTTGTGAGCTCCCTGACAAGGGCACTGACACCAAACTTGGGCTCCTCTAAGAGCAGTATGAGATCTTAACTGCTGAGCCATCTTCCCAACCTCCACCTTTATTTCTTAATATACAATTGTGCCAATTTATCATACAAAAGCTTTTCACCTATTCTTAAATTTCACTCATCAGCATTTGATGATCCTTCCCCAACCAAGGATGATAAAAATAAAGTTTCATATAAAATCTTCTTTATGTTACATACATGTTCAGTGTCCAGACCCATGTGAAAAAGCTGAGTGTGCTGGTGTGCATGCCTCATGTGCATGTTCCCCGTGTTAGGAAGGCTTGCTCAGCGAGCCCCGGGCCAGTGAGAGGACTGTCTCAAGAAAACAGGATGTATGGAGCCCAAGGAATGTGGCAGCCAGGGTTCATCTCTGGCCTCCATGAACAAGCACATTCATCAGAAGAAGAAAAAAATGAGTGATACTTTGTCTAAATATGATTTTGTTTATTTGTGTATCGTGAAATGTTGGTAGTATTTTTTTCTTTTTAAAACAGATGCCAGAAGAAGAAGCTTTTTGTGTATTTGTTAAATTAATGCAAGACTACAGACTTCGTGAACTTTTTAAACCAAGTATGGCAGAACTGGGCCTTTGTATGTACCAGTTTGAAAGCATGATACAGGTAAAAGCTCACCTTTACCATTTTTACGCCATTTTCTGAAAGTCATCATGGTGAATTTTATGTTAAAAGCATAGAAGCAAGTGCTTAGTGGTTTAAAGAACCTTTGGTGCTCTTGCAGATCCCATTAAGTCCTGTTCTAGGGAATCTGGTGCCCCCTGCTGGCTAATACGGGCAGGCGGCATCCACAGTGCATATAGGTACATGCAGGCAAAATAGTTAAACACGTTAAAAAAAAAAAAAAAAGACATAGCAACAGTTGACAAAAAGAGCTTTAATCCCATGATGACTTGCTGGTCAGTTTAACACGATTAGACCTATTTCGACAAGCCAGTCACGGGCTGAGGCTTCCCCCTCAGACCTGAAGCACTGGCGCCAGATTTGCCACGGCTCAGCCGCGTGCTGCTGCTTGTGTTCCTGCTGTGGTAGGCGCTCTGAGCCCTCGCTGTTGAGGCTCCTTTCCCCGTTCATTGTATCTTTCCCCTGTCCTTTGATCTTTTTTATATTTTTTGCATGCGCCCATAATTTTATGTAACTAGCTTAAGATTCAAATTGTTTAGAAGTCACTATAAAGCTGAAGAGCACTGGACTCAAAGTCAAGTGGAAATCTTTTATTTTTGTCTCACTATATATAGCCTTGGCTGGACTAGAACTTGCTGTATAGACCAGGGTGGCCTCAAACTCAGAGATCTATCTGCTCTTGCCGCCTGAGTGCTGGGATTAAAGGTGTGTGCACCACACCTGGTGAAAAACATTTATTTTTTATTTTTTGAAATTTTTTACCTTTCTGGATTTGGTTTTTATTTTTAATTTAATTTAAAATTTTATTTATAAGTAAATAACCCTTTTGTGTGGTTCTTTAGGAGAAAAGTATGAGTATTCTACTTTATTTACATTTAGGTTAGGTGGAAAGAATTTTAGAATATGGGTCAGCATTTTGGCTGATAAGAGAGGCAGGTTTTTTGTTGTTGTATGTTTGTTTCTCAAGACAAGGTCTCTCTGTGTAGCCCTGGCTGTCCAGGCTGGCTTTTAACTCGGAAAATCCTCCTGCCTCTGCTTCCCCAGTACTGGGATCAAAGGTGTGTGCCACCTCCTGGCTGAGAGTCAACTTTGAGAGTCACCTTTCTCTGGAATTATGAAATCCTGTATTTTATAAAAAATGGGATATGAAATGTTCTTACATTTTAAGAAAGAAAATCAGAATACATCTTGAGGTAATTTTTCTTTTCTGAAATAGTAATTTTGTTTGTTGATACCTTAAGCTTTTGGTCCTATGCATATTAAAACATTGTTGAAAATCATCTACTTTTCTACTCTGGGAATTAAGATGGAGAACTGATGGTATATAGTGCTTGGAAGTTCAGCATGGCATCTTCCATTTTAGAAGGTTTTTAGAAATAATACAGTTAAGTATAGAAGATCTCAAACAACTGTACTCACGAAGAAAATGTCAAAAAATAAACATTTTATGGCTTTGTTTTCTCAACACTGTTTATTATGTATACAGTGTTTTGCCTGCTTATACACTTACACACCAGAAGAGGGTGAGAGGGTGCCAGATCTCATTATAGATGGTTGTGAGCCACCATGTGGTTGCTGGGAATTGAACTCAGGACCTTTGGAAGAACAGCCAATGCTCTTAACCTCTGAGCCACCTCTCCAGCCCCAGCACAGTATTTATGCGGGGATGGATATTTGGTTTGGTTATGGTTTAGTTTTTCTTCTCAGTGAATCAAATGTTAAGATATACCTTAAATTCCAGTTCCGTGTCATTTCTTTGTCCTTCCTAGATTGAAGCTGTTAACTCAAAGTGTCGATTTCTGTATTTGAGTTTTCATGTTATTCTAGCTCTTCTTTGTATTTGGTGTAGGCTTACCTAGGGATAATCTGGTTTGAAACTCTCCATTTTATTTTGTTTGAACTATTCTTTTCTCTAGGAGTGTCTTCCAGAGCTCTTTGTACATTTTCAATCGCAGAGTTTCCATACATCCATGTATGCATCGTCTTGGTTCTTGACTATCTTTCTTACAACTTTTCCACTTCCAATTGCAACAAGGATATTTGATATCTTTATGTCTGAGGTAAGTCTAAGTGAGCAGACTGGGAATAACAACAGAATGAAGGAGTCTTGTGTTAATTAGAGCAAGAATAGTGCAGGGAGAAATTAGAGAGCTGCCCTAGTGTCCCCACTGCACTGCTTTCATAACGCATCTCATTAAAGCCTCATAATAGCCTTACTGGGTAGGTTCTGGTAATATCTCCATTTGTTAGATGACGGATGAGGAAGCTTATCCTTCGTCTTACAGGGAGTTTGAGTGCCTGAATGTAGACATTACAGCTGCTCGGTACAGTCACGGTCAAGGATTCAAATATAAACAAATTCATCCTCGTTATTACCCTTGAAGGATACAGTGAGAGTAAATGAGAAGTAAATTCTCCCACGCAGTTAGCACTGTTGTAGTTCATCTCTTTTCCAAACAATCAGTCCTGTAGTTATCTGTTCTGTGAATGCTTTCCCATTGTGCCTTGGGTGTCAGTGACATGGTGGTGATCTTTGTCTTCCGTTGTTTGAATGTAATATTGTTAGTTACTTCTTGAAAGGATCAGTTCATTTGATTTATCTAATTTAGCTTGGACTGGAGTTGGCAAACAATCCACTTACTCCGCGCTGTGATTCCCATATCAAATCTGTCTTCTAATATGTTTTCTTGAGACAAAGCCCCGCCCATTTTTGCATGTGTTTGTGTCAGCTGTGGGCTACATGGTAGAGAGGAGCAGTTGTAAAGGGACATTGGGCCATCAAGTCAGACAGGTTTGCTGTCCAACTCTGCAGAATGCATTTGCTGGGCCTTCGTTTACATCCTTAAGTGCTTTCCTTGATATTATTTTGAATGCTTAATTTTTTGTCGATGAAGGAGTGAATAAACTTGGCTTTATTTGCTTCATCAGGGCTTGGAAATAGTGTTTCGAGTGGGCCTAGCGCTTCTCCAGATGAACCAGGCGGAGTTACTGCAGCTCGACATGGAGGGGATGTTGCAGGTGGGTCAGTTCTGGGCGCCAGCTGCCTCCAGATCCGCCGCTGACGGCCAGATCCGCCGCTGACGGCCACTGCTGCTAATAATGTTGTTTTTCACTTATTGTTTCTCAGCACTTTCAGAAAGTCATTCCACATCAATTTGACGGTGGCCCAGACAAATTAATCCAGTCAGCTTACCAAATCAAATACAACTCAAAAAAAATGAAAAAGTAAGTATTTTGTATGATCTAGTTAAGGAACTTAGTAAAATGCACAGGCTGTTCAGTGGACGTGGGGACCATCTGGTGGAAAGTACAGTTTTCCTCCTTAGTATAAATGTTTGCCTTATTTGGTAGCATTGTCTTCAGTACAAGGTAACGTTAGACTGTGTTCTGAGTTTAATGGTGGGGCACGGGAGCCCTGAATCTCACTTCTAAGCCCTTCTTTCCATCTGTGGGGGTTAGTAGTACATGCGTGTGTAAGCGTTTTTAGATGTTTTTAGTGTTCACTGTCATTACCCGTGGTGCTGGGGAGTGAGGTACATACTCTACCACCGGTTTGTACACAAAGCCTGACATGCTATAATAAAAACAAATTTAGTGGCTCTGGCCACGGACATGCTTTCCTCAAAGTTCCACCCCGTGTCCCTGGCGTGTGCGGCAGCACAAATAGCAGCATGGATGGAGGTTTCATCTTTGTATTGTTCCTTCCTAGAGGAGATTTGTGTGGCACATGCCTCATTAAAAAAATTCAAGATAGGCAATCTCAGTTCCTGCTTTAATTTTTTTTCTCTCTTAACAATTAATTAAGGGAGCTGGGAAGATGGCTCAGAGGTTAAGAACACTGTCTTCTCTTCTAGAGGTCCTAAGTTCAATTCCCAGCACCCACATGGTGGCTCACAACCACCATGTGTACTAGAATCTGATGTCCTCTTCTGGCATGCGGGTGTACATACAGATAGAGCACTCACGTGTGAAATAAATAAATAAGTAAGTAAATAAATAAATAAACAAACAAACAAATAAATAGATAGATAAATAAATAAATAAATAAATAAATAATTTAAAAGAGAAATAGCTATTACTCTTCTAGCTTCTGGTGCTGAGATGATTCTTACCCTAATGGCGTGCTTAGAATTCATGTCACTGAAGCTTCTGAATGATACCAGCACTTATGGTAATAGGATGTTGGTTGTTCTTTTGAGACAGCGTCTCACTTTGTAGCTCAGGCTGGCCTTGAACTTTGGCAGGCCTACCTAACCTCACACAAAGTAGGACTGAATGTGTGTGCCACCATCTCTGCCTTCCTCCCTTTCCTAAATAAAATATTTCCTTCCCTTCTAATATGAATTCAGAGTGCAGGTGCTGCCTTCGCCTCCAGGTTCTTGCTCTGTTCCTCCGGTGTTTATCCTTAACTTCTAGTTAGTTTTTTATTACGTCTATTTGTTCTGTGTGTTTGCACTCACAAACAGATCATCTGGTTTGGCCCACACTTATCTCACTGGCCCTCTCTCTGTCTTGCTTGTGACATAGTTTTTCTGGAGCCCAGACTAATTTCCAGTTCACTGTTCTCCTGCCTCTGCCTCCTGATTCTGGGACCACAGGTGTGTGCCACCGTGCCCGGCTTCTATTTTGCTTTTTATGAAGCTTGATTCTAAAGGAATGAATAGTTTATCATCATTAGCTTAGCTTCATACATTATTTTAAGTTTTTGTTTGTTTGGTTGTTTGGTTTCTCTTGGTAGCCTTGGCTGTCCTGGAACTCACTCCATACACCAGGCTGGCCTTGAACTTACAGTGATCTGCTTGCCTTTGCCTCCTTGGGTGCTGGAACTAAAGGTGTGTGCCCAAACCACCCAGCTTAAGTATCTTTTTGTCAACCACGAAAATATTCAGATGTATGGAAAAATATCCATATTTTATATCTAGCTTTAACAGTTGTTATACTTTGCCATATTTATTTTTCTTCTTAGAAATTATAAAGCAAAGTACAGAAGCCATGATGACTGTTCCCTTGTACTTCAGTGTTCACAGAGCAAAGCCATCTGCTTCCCTTGCTGTGTGACTTTCATTTCCTAACAGTGTTGTCACGTGTCCAGTACACGGGTTGGAAATGGTTCTGCCATGGCCTGTCACCTGCAGGGACCCTACCTCTACCTATTCTGCCTGCATCCTGCCCATTCTGCTGCTGTTCCGCTGCCCATTCTGCTGCTCTGCTATTTTCTTCTCACATGAATCATTTCAAGTTAGATCTTGAGGAAAACTGAAGTTTTATGTTAATATGTCCTTTTTGTTTTGTTTTGCTTTTGTTTTTCAGTACAGGGTTTCTCTGTGTAGCCCTGGCTGTCCTGGAACTCACCCTGTAGACCAGGCTGGCCTTGAACTCAGATCTGCCTGCCTCTGCCTCCCAAGTGCTGGGATTAAAGGTGTGTGCCACCATGCCCGACTAATATGTCCTTTTAACTTAAACAATTTCATAACTACTTTTGAATGAAATATACAATTAACGTTTTTTCCTTTTTAGACTTGAAAAAGAATACACTACAATAAAAACTAAAGAAATGGAAGAGCAAGTTGAAATTAAAGTAAGTATCTCAGGGCTCTTTTTTAATTGCTGAAGAGTCAGGACTTTGACAAATGTTAGAATGAAATTTGTGTTTATTGGTATCCTCCTGTAGTTGAAAGCAGGATGGTGTAACCGAACTTACTGTTCCTTGTGGCTGAGAGGAGATAGTTCTTCCCCTTTTTGACTTGTTCCTCAGGAGAAAACAGAGCCATGGAAACCACGTTCTTGTAAGCATTTGTAAAATCTTCGGAGAAGGTGGTTTGTTGTAGTGCAGTTCAGAGCCGAGTAAGGTGGGGTTGGCCGCACAGGCCAAGCTGCTCCATGAGCTCCTCACTGTTGCGCAGCATCTCTGCGGCCCTGGGCCAGTGCAGAGTTGGTCTTTAAGCAAACATCATATTTTGGATTACCCTCAGAAAGCAGGTAGATTTTCAGTTTGAAGGACAAATAAATATTTTGTGTACTCTGAAATTCTTTTTTTTAAGATTTATTTATTTATTTTATGTATCTGTATATGCGCCTGCACACCAGAAGAGGACATCAGATCATGTTATAGGTGGTTGAGAGCCACCATGTGGGTGCTGGGAATTGAACTCATGACCTGGAAGAGCAACCAGTGCTCTTAACCTCTGAGCCATCTCTCCAGCACTACTCCGAAATTCTTATTTGCACTTCTTGTAAGCCAGGAAGTGATATTTTAATTTAGAAACTATTGGATTCTGTAATAATGTAGGTAAGATCACACATAGTTAGTACAGTGTGTTAACCTTGTACAAGTAGGAAAAATGAGCGTAACGACTTTAGACGACGTAACTGTCAACGTTTGCACAATGCCAGCTCAGCACAGTAAAGTCGGGTACATTTCTCAATGCTTCCAAAAAGCCTAGAACTTCTTTTTCCTTGAGGTAGGGTACCCTGAGTCCCTCTGAGCCTACTGGGCCACCTCCAAGGGTTGACATTGTCGGCGTTTGCCACTGTGCCTGGCAGAGCTGAACAGTTCTCCTTACACTTCCTGTTTATTTTTGTGTGACTGTGCATGTGCACATTGTGGTGCACTCGGGGATGAGTTGAAGGAGTTGGCTCTTCTTCTTCACCCCATGTCTGCCCCAGGGACTAAGCAGCAGATGTGATGGCTAGTGCCTTTCCTGATGAAGCCTGTCTCTCTGGTTCAGGCCAAGGAATTCTTATGAGCTGTTGGTGCTCTCAGAGTTGAAAGTGTTGCTGAACATGGCTATAAAATACTATTTGTCTGTAAATGGCTTTAATTGAATGAGTGCTCATTTTTGGTACAGTTTTTCTCAGGAGACTTACGAGATTTTTACTGTTCTGTCTGTGATCCACCTCATTCACATTTCTGTGTCTGTTCTTTGCTAACTGCAAGTCTGAACATGGCTTTTCTCCACAGCTGCTGTCTAGCTTGCTTTGCTTATAGGGCCCTGAGTAGGGTAAGTCACACCTACACTGGAGCCTATTGAAGGAAAAGTCTTCATCCTGTTGAGTGTGTACAGAGAATAGGTTATCACATGTTTTCAACATGCAGAACTGCAAGTCAAGGCTCTGAGGATGGGGAACCATCTTGTATTTCACCAGTTCATTCATTCACAGTTCTGTGAACAGTTCTTATTTTCAAAGAGAGTTCACACAAAATTGAGTCATGTATATACAGAATCAAAATGGCATTCTCAGAAAAAAAAAAAAAATCCTTAACCAATGCTTTATCTTTTCAGAATTAAATACAAGCCTTGTTTCTTAGGGAAGTTGTAGTTCACATGTCTCGCACAGTACTCTTCAGTATTAGTGACATATGTGCTGTGGAGGTGGTGGCCGACTGAGAGCCATCTGACTAGAAAATTAATAGAACATACTAAGACAATGAAGTATGTTGAAAGGAGAAAACAAACAAGAATAAAACATGCTAATCTCCAGGGAACTTTGCTCATCTTAAAATATTTCCATGTGTGTGTATGTGCACACGTTTAGAGGATGTGCTGGTGGGGGACGGAGGACAACAGGTGTCCTTGTCTGCTCTCACTGCGCTGGTGTCTTACTGGTCTGCCAGCTGCCTAACCTACACACACAAACAACCTCAGCAAGAAAGCACAGAGAACATCCCATCATGGAAGCTGGAGTGTGTCACAGTGTGTCCCACAGTACACCCCTCTGTCCACACATCTTCACCTGCAAATGTTCATTGCAGCGAGTCATTGGTCTGCTTCAAGGCCTCTGGCTTGTGACACATCAATATTCCATCCTCCTCCCAGTTATCCTGTTGTTGCCCTGTGTCACCGAGATCCTGAAGCTTTGAAGCAGCAGAACTGGCCCTTTCATTCGTCCCAACCATTCCCAGATGGTATAGATTTTGGGGTGGGCCAGTTCAGAGCCCTGGATCTGGACCTGGGTGGTAGCTAGCTGGCTAGCCCACCAGCTCTCCCTTATCCATACCACCAGAGTGAGCTCTCTAACACTGCTGTCGCTAGACCAGTGCCCTGATGACAGCTCTCCTGCTGTCCTTGGAGACAGCTCACCTGCACCCAGGCCCCCAGATCCAACTCCACCACGCTGCCCAGTTCAGGTTCAGGGCCCGCTCTCCTGCAGCCTCCGAGGGGCAGGGATAGTTCTCCTGCTCTCATGACCCCTGCTCTCAGGTCTCCTTCTTTCCTCTGGTGGTGAGGGGGTAAAGGCATCACCCCTGCAGCCAGGCCACCTACAGAGGAGTGGCAGGGCCAGGTCTCCAGTGCTCTCACCCTCGGGGCTGACTCACCTGTGTCCGCTGCACCAGGGCCAGCTCTACTCTGCTGTCCAGATGAGGCTCAAGTCCCGTTCACTCATGTGCTGCAGCAGGCTAGGGATAGGGCCAGCTCCCCTGCTCTCGTGAGCACATAGCCAGTTCTCTGCCTGCCACAGGTGGTGAAGGGCAAGAGGCCATTACCACCTCATCTGGGCCTGGAGGGTCAACTCACCCGCCCTCTCTCCTTTGGTGCTGGTTCACCCCCTCCCACCACCAGGGCCCGTCCTGCTATTCTGCCCAAGCGAGGTGCAGGGCCAGCTCACCTACTAATAAACTCTTGGGACCTATGTTCTCTCTAACCTTCACTACTGGGTACCAGGCACATGCAGCCATACCCAGCTTTTTACATGGTGCTGTGGATCCAAAAAGTATCCTTAGCTATGATAGCATGTGTTTTTGCCCGTTTCACCAACCCTATTTTTTTTCTTTCTTTCTATCTATCTATCTATCTATCTATCTATCTATCTATCTATCTATCTAGTATATAGTGTTCAGTCTGCATGTACACCTGCCCCGTCAGAAGAGGGCACCAGATCTCATTATAGATGGTTGTGAGCCACCATGTGGTTGCTGGGAATTGAACTCAGGACCTCTGGAAGGGCAGGCAGTATTCTTATCCCCTGAGCCATCTCTCCAGCTCCCCACCAACCCTATTTTTATTTGTTGTTGTTCTCATCCTCCTCCATTTTCCTTCCTTCCTTCCTTCCTTCCTTCCTTCCTTCCTTCCTTCCTTCCTTCCTTCCTTCCTTCCTTCCTTCTTCCCCTTCCTCCTCTTGTTCTTTCTTCTTATCTGCATGTTTGAATTCTTTTGTCTTATTTCCCTCACTGCCATACTGTAAGTGCTGGGTGTTATACCCACAGCCTTGCAAATTCTAGGGTACTTTCTTTACCACTGACTGAGCTGTATCCTCAGCCTGTGTTTTGGTTTTTATTTTGAGATAGGTGATCACTAAATTGTCTAAGCTGGCCTTGGATTCACTTTGTAGCCCAGACAGGCCTTGAACTTACAGTTTTTGTTTTAAGCTTCCTTGAGTAGCTGAAATTATCAGTATACACCATCAGGCCTGCCTGGCTCCCATCCTGTTTTCATTTTTTTTATCAAGTCCCTCAGGCTCCAATTTTTGCAGTTTCTTTTAGATTTATTTATTTTATGTGAATAAGTGTTTTGACTGCATGTATGTGTACCACATGTGTGTCTTGTGCCCAGGGAGTTCAGAAGTATATGTGGCTTGGTATTGATAAACAAAACAAGAATTGGGGAAATTATGAGATTTGAAAAACAAAACGTATTTTTTGTTTGCGTCTACTGTGTTCCTGTGCACACGTATGCTAGACGCATGTGTCTCATCACATACACACAAAGTCAAAGGACTGGGAGTCAGTTTTTCCCTTCTTTCCTGTGGGTACAGGCTATCAAACCTGGGTCTCTGGCTTACTGTAAGCATCTTTCTATGGAGCCATCTTGCTGACCCACCTTGACCAGATATTAAAATAAGATACATAGGTATAATTTTCAAAATATAGTGCATAGTAGTCTAAAAGAAAAGACAGAAAAAATTGAAACTTAACACCGAGAGGCTAGAGAGATGGCTCAACCATCACAAAGAACTTGCTCTTCCAGGGGCCCTGGCTTCAATATCCAGTATGAATTGGCAGCTTACAGCTGTCTATAACTGCAACCCATATATACATGAAACACACACACACACACACACACACACACACACACACACACACTTAGAGTAGCACTGAAATGGATACTGTGTATTAACTTTGCAGTCTTTCCTGTCAGCTAATTAAAAAGTCCTTTCACAGCTGGGTGTGGTGGTGCACAGCCAAAAGGCAGGTGAATATCTGAGTTGGAAGCCAGATTGGGCTACCAGGACAGCCAAGGCTACACAGGGAAATTCTGTCTCAAAACAAAACAAAACAAAACAAAACAAAACAAAACAAAACAAACAAAAATTGTACCACACAAATGTCTACACAGTGAATCGTTTAAAGACAGTACCAAAACATTTGGTTAGAGTCTTTCTTTTTTTGTTTTTGTTTAGAGGGAATGTTGACTTTATAGGAAAATAGAAAATTTAAGGTGGGCGCTGGTGGTACATGCTTTTAATCCCAGCATTTGGGAGACAGAGCTCTCTGAGTTCGAGGCCTGGTCTACAGAGTTGAGTTCCAGGACAGCCAGGGATACACACAGAAAACCAAACCAACCAACCAAACAACCAAACAAAAAACTGGGAGATGGGAAGCCAGGTGAATATTTTGAATTTTATTTTAGTATGATGTCTATTGTAATGAACTTTTACACTGTTGTGTGCTTAGGATTTAACAATATAAATTTTTAGGATAAACAAATGTTACCTTTTGTTGTTAAAATATACTTTAGAAAACTTTGGGAATACTTCTGGAGCAGGGAGGGCAGTTGCTCCTGGATAGTAAGAGTATTTGTAATTTATGGCAGCTGCTGTGCTGTGCATAGTTGGAGCTGCCAAGAAATAGGGAACAATTCCTCTTCACACTGTTATTTTGTCTTCTCAACCCTTAACTCAGTATGTTTTAGAGAACAGAACAAGAAAACCCCCACTCCTGTGTAGGAACTAAGTTTGTTTTAATTTGTGAGCCACTTAATAAGATGGAAACATTTAGTTCCTTATTTTCTCAAACTGAGGCTTTTGTGTGTCATATAAGCTATATGTAAGTCTTATGGAAGACTCTTCTGAGGAAGACATTTCTAGGAGAGAGTCACAGGTAGGACGGAAAGCTGCACTGAGCTCTGGAAGAAATGGGTACAAAACAGGAAAGAGGTTTGAAGCTTGAGAGCCTGCAAGAATGGAAAGACAGCATGGGTAAACAGTTCAGAAATGGCTGTGCTGCAGTGTCTCCTCGCATGCGCATTCTGAGTCTCCAGCAAGCACCCTGTGAAGCCCGGCCCAGGCTGGGAGTGCGAGCGGGAGCGCTGGCTCAGCTGCCCTCCTGCTCCGGTGGGGGCCGTGTGTTCTGCATGTGCACATGGTACACACACTTGGAACTACACTAGACACACAGACACACAATTCAGGAACAGTTTATGGGGTAGTAAATTATGTTGATAGAATATATGAAATATGTCAGGAGATTAGTTGTGGGAGTGTAATTATTTATATTTAACACTTGATAGCAACTTGATAAGATTGGAGCGTCTGGCACAGAATAATAATACTAGTAATTAGAGTTTTTAATTTTCTTAATTAGAAAACAACCGGTAGCCAGTGTTTTTAAAATACTAGTAATTAGAGTTTTTTAATTTTTAAAATTAGAAACAACCCATGGTAAATGCCTTTAGCTGTTTATACTGTAAGCCTTTTTGTTCTGTGCTGTTTGTAATATGAATGTAAATTGGTGTAGTATAAGCAATAGTTTGATATCCTATGAACACGCATATTTAAAGTTTACTTTTTGTTCAACTAACATTTGAATGCTAATTATATTGTAAAGCTCTGTAGGAGACAAGGGGTGTTAGAATAAGAATAGTATAAGTCAGGCTGGAGAGCTAGCTCAGTGGTCCAGAGCCTTCCCTTCTCTCCCAGAGGACCGGGGTTCAGATCCCGTTGGCTCACAGATGTCTGTAACTCCATTTTCAAGGGGATCCAAACCCTCTTCTGGGCTCCTTGGGCACTACACACATGTGGTGCGCAGACAGACACGCAGCCAAGACTCCTGCACATAGACAAGAGAAACAAATCTCAACAAGAAAAGGTTATAAGCCATTATAGCTGGGAAAACAAAGGCTGTTTATTATTACAGTTAGTGTTTAAACTTTAGTGCAGGAGGTCTGACAGGTGTGATGTCTCCTGTGGCATGTGTTCTTACTCTAAGCCTTCAACAGTGCAGTGTTTGATAAATGTAACCATTCCTTACAGTTACTTCTGATTATAAAAGGTGGCACATTACCAGTGCTGTGAACTTAGGAATCTATTTTTTCTCTCAAGAATGCTTGCAAACAACCTTTTTTTTTTTTTTTTTCTTGGCAGAGGTTACGCACAGAAAATAGGCTTTTAAAGCAGCGCATTGAAACATTAGAGAAAGTAAGTAATCGGCTGTTGGTTTCTATTGAATGCTCATTGTTTGACTGTAACATCTTCACAGAGTTTGGTGCTGTCACCCAAGCTGTGGTGCTGACCTCAGTTTCCCTAGTTTACTGTGCTCGCTAGTTATTAATAATGAACACCCATGGAAAGGTATAACAGAAGTTTTTGTTAGAGACATCATTTGCTTTCTTTTCATAGAACCTCAAGAATAGATGACTTAGGTGGAAATACATTCTGGCGGGATGTTTTAGAGATGACCTTCAAGCGCATCCTCTTTTGGGCCCTGTGCTGAGCATGGCAGTGGCTCTTTTAAGGCATACAACAGCCTTACATTTAGTCAGAGTGATTGGTTCCCCATTTTAAAATCTGTGTTCATGTTGATTTTCTACACCGTGTAGTTTTATAACTCTTTGGTTGTTAGAATTGTCTTGATATCCACTAATAGTTTTTCCTTCCTATTTCATGTACGATAACTAGAAAGTAAGAAAAAATTTTCATATTTTTCTTACTATGCTTTTGATGGAGTCTTTTGTGTTGTGTTTTTGAGAGTGAATTCACTAACACAATTTAAGAGTCTTCTTGAGTAAGGCATGCAGTATATACAGAGTCCTGAGTTCAGTCCCAGCACCATATAAACTGGACATGGTATGCTCACAGTTCTAGCACGTGAGTGGTGGAGGGAGGAGGGTCAGAAGTGCAAGGTCATCCTTGGTTGTACTGTGAGTTTCAGGCCAGCCTAGACTGCATGAAACTATATCTCAAAATTAAAAACAACCAACCCAAGAATTTTCCTTAATTGAAAACAGCCAAACTCAGAAGTCTTTTTGAAGCTACAGGTTGAGAATAAATTGGTGTGAATCTGCTACTCAAGACATTATGTAGTTTATTTACAATCTCTGAAGATTCATAGATAAATATCCAAAAAAGAAATAGCTAGAAAGGGGCATAGTTTGCAGTGTTTGTCTTTTATTCTAGAAGCCTTCATTGTTTTATATTACACAGTGGTACACAAGAACAAGATACTCCTTCCAGGTTTGTGGATGGTGTAATGGTTGCAGACTTTATACCAAGTCAAATGTACTTCCTATTGGAAGAGGATTGTGTTGAAGTGGCTTGGAAAGCGATTTTACTTTTTGATGATTCCACATACATACTGAGCTTAAGTCATTTTAATTTTTATTATCCCTGCCCCCACCAAATACTCAGCTTGCAGTAAAATATGTAACCTAAGTGTCTTTCATCATTAGAGTCCAATATTTCCGTAGAGAAAGCGTTACTGCAGTGGGCCTTGGAAGGATAAGGAAGGTCTGAGAAGGTGGAGTGAGTTTTGTGTCTAGGAATGAAGTGCCAGGTTTTCACTGGCTCTTAGAATTCCCTAAGGACTTAGGTCTCAGTTGACTTCTTGAACTGGAAAGTGTTCTCCATGGATTATTAAGAGTTAAGTTGAACTCTGCGGTTCCTTCTCTCCTCTTTCCTGCTGTCCTCCTTCCTGCTGAGGGTGCTCCAGGTGCTGGCGTGCCTCATGAGTGGGGGTTGCTGACTCGGGGCCGTTCTCCCTTCCACAGAAGTGGTTTGATGATATGATTAGGCCTAATAAAGATGAGAAATATATTTTCAAGAAAAAGTACTTGTTTGTCCGAGTAATGAAAGATTTGTCTCTTTTAGAGACAGGGTTATGTGTAATCTGTCCCTATTTTGATATTTGCTTTTTAAGATTTAAATTTAAAAATAACAATTTATTAAAATTAACTTTTAATTTAAATGTCCATTTTAATTAGCAGTGAAAAGTAGATGGAATTTGGCTGTGGATGCTTTCTTATTCCTAATTTTATCACTTTGATTTCCTGTCTTATATTTCTACCTAAATTTTTCCTTTTGTAGGAAAGTGCTTCCTTGGCAGATAGATTGATACAGGTATAGTTTTTTTATTTTATTTTTTATTTTTAGTTTTTTCACTAACCTCTGAGGAAAATCTTAAACTTAGAAATCCATATTTTATGCATGCAATTTCACATGCATTTTTTTTTAAAGAAATAATTCATTGGGCTGGCACATGGCTGTATACTTAATGTTTTGATAAATGTAATTATCATTAATTGGGTGCCTATCTCTGCACGTTTTAAAGCTAACCCTAATTTTAAAGTATTTATTTCAAGTGGCAAACAGTGGGTTCTGTGACATCAACCACTGTTCAGTGAACATTTTAGCCCTGCATGTACAACTCAGTAATAGTGCATGAATTGCATATTTTATTGACTTAAGAATTGTTCTTAAGATTGTCAGATGAAATTTTCATTTAGTTTTCTCAAATTTGCAAAATAACAAACTTCTAGCTAATAATTACCTAGGCTATTCTGTTCTCTGAGTTTTTTTTTTTTAACATGTCAAAAAAATAACTAAACCTCAAAAAGGCAGTCTTTCATGAATCTATTCTAAATTGCTTTATACACACACAAAAATTATGTCCTAAGGGACAAGTGACACGAGCCCAGGAGGCTGAGGAAAACTACCTCATAAAACGGGAGTTGGCCACCATCAGACAGCAGAGTGATGAGGCCAGGGCTAAGCTGGAGCAGGCTGAAGGCACCATCAGGGAGCTCCGGCACCACCGGCGACGGGTAAGGAGCCTGCAGTGCCTTCCTCACCTCCCCCTCTGTCAGATTGTGACACACGCTGGAAGTGGATTAGGAAGGCCTTCCCCGGTGGGCTCGGTAATTTAAAGGAGTCATACTGTGGCAACAATGATTCCTGTTCTTTTTTATGGTTTTGTTAGAAATAGATAATATCTTATATTATGTGTAATAGAAAATAAGCAATGTACAGCTGCTTTGTGTAGTTTTAGACATCTCTCTTATAGGAGGTAATCTTGACATCGGCTAGTTTTTGGTCATTGTAAAGATGAAGTTATTACTCAGCATTTAGAGTATGTATATTTAAAATTTTCATAATGTTGACAGCTTAAATTTCCTGAAATATTCTAGCTTAGACTTCCTGTATCAGAGCATTGAATTATGGCCTAAAGTATGTGCTTATATTTACTTGAAGAGGAGAAAAGTTGTCAGAGGGGGGGGGAGTAATTCTTAAAAACTACTAATGACATTAACCTAACGTTGTAAACAGCCACTGATTATATAGTGTCCTTGAGTATTGTCTTTGTTTGTACTGGTTTAATGAAACACGGTGACCAAAAGCAGTGCAGGGAGGAAACAGTTTTTTTGGTTTATGCTTCCAGGTCACTGTCTATCATGGCAGGAAGTCAGGACAGTTGCTCAAACAGGGCAGGATCCTGCAGGAGTGCGCGAAAAGGCCACTCGTAGCTTCCTTGGCCTGCTTTCTCACAGCAGGCAGGACCACCAGCTCAGGGATGGCCCACCTTCAATGGGCATGGCCTCTCCTCAATCACTAATTAAGAAAACACCACAGGCTGCCCACAGCTGGATCTTATGGACACATTTTCTCAACTGAGGTTCCTTCTTCTCAGGTGCCAAGTTGACTCTAGAAGAATTTTCACAATATGGCTGCTCTGGCAAGAGACCACATACCTAAACCTTCTGGGTTTACAGAATACAGACACAGAATACAGAATACAGAATTCTCGGAATACAGGCACAACTTTAATCCCAGGAGACAGAAGCAAGCAGATCTCTGAGTTCAAGGCCAGCCTGAGATAGAGAGGAAATTTCATGTAAAGAAAAGCTTAGGTGGTACAAGCCTTTAATCCTAGCACTCAGGAGACAGAGGCAGTCAGATCTCTGAGGTAGTTTAGTTGGGTCAGTGAGTTGAGAGGCAGTGCAGTGGGGTTGAGTTCGTGGTAGTTCTGAGATCCAGAGACAGAGGGGTTGAAGGGAGAGCAAGCTAGACACAAGTGAAGACAGAACAAACCAGAGAATGAGAAGGAGCTAGAAGATTAGAACAGATTGCTAGAGTTAGTTTGAGACCAAGCAGAGCAATTCAGTGAGCAACTGAGAGAACCAGATTGAATCAGTGAGCTAGGAGAGAGGTTTGAGCCAGAACAGTTGAGTTGAACCAGCCAGCCAGAGTTCAGAAAGAACTAGAAAGGATAAGCTTATTCAGCAGTAAGTCTCCGAGACTGAAAACATTCTGTGGAGGCTAGAAGCTTCCAGGACTAGGCCTGGATTAGCAGACGGAGGCAGTAGGCCTCAGAGACAATTAAATCAGGTGAGTAAAAGTTACTTTCATAGTTGACATAAAAATTAGCTGGCACAAGTGTCTTTTAAAATTTAGACACAATTTTCCATTGCCGAATTCACAGAATGTGATTCTAACAGAGTTATGAGATTTAAAATAGAAGCTGTTGCTTCTATTCTTAAGTAGGAATTGGATGATAATAGAGGTAAGGTTGAGAAGGCTTGTTAGACCTAGACTTTTAAACAAGCCAGTACTGCAAATAGAATTACTGCAAAGTGGGCTTTACTTTTATTCAGTAAAATTAAGAAACATCAGCTGTATTCACAAGTTAGGGGACTGAAGGGAAGAGGGCAATGAAAGCCATAAACCTGTTTTTTTTTTTGTTTTGTTTTTTTTTTCCAGTAGTAAAGGCAGTTAAGAAAATCGGTATGTTAAAGTAATATTAAAATGATCACAATTGCAGCAATTTGTTCTGCATTTATATGAGATTTAGGTAATAACAAGGCATGAAACAGAAAAGTAGGATTTTTAACAGTAAAATTAGTAATAGATCCTGAAAATTTCCAAATGTCTGGAAGGGAATATGAAGGTTGCGTGTGAACACGCGTGAGCGCCTCTACCACAGTGCTTTAAAGAGAAACTTAAAACAGTGCTTGTGTTCTATGAGACACCAAGTCTTACACCAAGACTGTGTTTTTCCCTAAGAATATATAGTTTCATGGGTGCAAATTGAACTTCTTGTTCTCTGTAGGGTGATTGGTTCTAGGTCCCTTTCCCCATCTACACCTAGATCTGTGGCTGCTCAGAGTCCTCACTTAGCACGGTGTCATGTTACCATATGCCCTTCACACATTCTTCCTGTACTGTAAATAATTCTAGGGTATTTACGTCTAGTTCAGTGTAATAAACATCTAAGTAAATAGTTGTTATACCATATTGCTTAGAAAATAATATCAAGAAAAAAATTCATGTTTAGTACAACTGTGGATTTGTAAAACTTTTCATTTTTGGGTTGTATTCATAAATAAGGAGCCCACTGATGCGGTGAGCCCTGTCTACACATATCTGTTTCTTTTACCTAAAGAATATCCATGGATCCATGTAAAGTTAGTTATTACGCTAGTTTTCCAAAGTGGTGGTTTTCATATTCTGTTATTTGTTCTACACTTATTAGTGTTCTTCTGAAAGAATGCATTTCTGTCTTTCCTCCTTTTTATTTTCTCCCTTTTATTTTCTTACTCTAGGTTCATAGACTTTTCTTTTTCTGGTGGGAAACCCAAAAAGTAATCTCTTTTTTATTATTATTATTATTATTATTATTATTATTATTATTATTATTATTTATTATAATTTATTCAATTTGTATCCCTTCTGTGGCCCCTTCCTCCTTCTCCTCCATTCAGGATTTCATATGATCTTCAATATTTTAATACATTATAATGATATGTCATGTTCATTTAAATTTAAAAGGCATAAGACTTACCTTTTAAATTATTGGAAGTTGTGAATTTTAAAAAACAATTTGAGAAAATAGGAATTTCTCAGACATGATTTATCCAGAGGATTTGTTTTCTGTATAAAACTGGAAAGTATTGATGTCTCTCTCTCTCTCTCTCTTTTTTTTTTTTTTAAACCAGGGTGTCTCTGTGTAACGCTGGCTGTCCTGGAACCTGATTTGTAGTTCTGGTCTTGTGCTCTGTCACCTATCAGTATTCTCAGCCTCTTTTTACTTTTTGTCTTGATACACAGTCTCACTAAGTTGCACCTAGTTACGGGAGCCCTCTGCAGATTCGAACAGTTCCTGAGTGGGAAGTGAGAGAAAGAAAGACAGAGAGAGAAAGGAAGGGAAGGAGAGAAAGAGAGAGACAAGAGACCAAGATCCTGGGCTTGGCATGGTCATTTGAAACCTCAAAGCCCATCCCCAGTGACACACTTCCTCCAACAAGGCCACATCTCTTAATCCTTATAACCCTTTCAAACAGTGCCACTCCCTAGTGATTAAGTATCTTAAATATGTGAGCTTATAGGGACTGTTCTTATTTAAACCTCTGCAAATACTACATATAATTCAGTGTTTGAATATAGATAATACTATATATATTCCTTTTCAGATTTGAATCTTATACTGTACAGGTTGAGCAGCCCTATTCTGAATGCACAAAATATTTTGAAACATTTTGAGCACTGTTATTGTAATACCAGGATCATGGCACCCATAGAGACCACCAGGAGACGACTGGATGCAAGAGCCATCAAACTCAGGACTCAAGTCTCACTGACACAGCAGTAGAAAAGTGGGACCCTGAGTCCTGAGTGAGCAGGGTTTTTAAAAGGAAAGACTGTAAGCAGGGGGTTCATGCCTTGATGTTATAGGATTGGGTAAAAGCCATAGGGGAGAGGTAGCCTTTTACATAATCACAATTGCCATTCTTCTAAACTACATCTAGAACGTTGGGGAGAATTTTCCCAACTGATTCTCATTAATTATTGCCAGGGAGATTGTCTCTATTTCTTACTAAACATTTATTCTGTGTTGCTAGGAGAGCTAACTTTGTTTTCTGTGAGGTATACATTCTGTGATATTTCCTGGTACCTGAGTTCAGCTCCCGGTCAAGATGGCTCCTCATTTCAAAATGGAGTCACCCAGGCTAACTTAAACTCTTCATTATCACATGGCAAAAGTTTTGGATTTTCGAGCGTTTCAGAATGTGGATTTTTATTTTGAGATGCTCAGCTGTTAAAATCTGTGTAAAATCCCAAATCTAAAATCTAAAGAATGTCTCTATTTTAGGTAAAGGATTAGCCACTCTGTATAAGAAATTTCCCCAAATACAGACAGTTTTCTGTGTCGTTTTCTTTTTTCCTTCCTCCACTTCTGAGATTTTTTTTTAAATTAAAGACAAAAGCAGAGAACTTTCTCACTTATATTTTCATCTTTTCACAATACCAGAAAAGTGCTTGAGATTGAAAAGCAGAGCCATTTACTGAGAAATCACTCCCTTGATGTCACTGGCATAGGATTTGTGTATATCATAGGATCGTGAGGAGAGTCATTGGTAGAACTTGATGTAAATGTAGGGAAGCCGCTCGCTGTGTGTGGAGTGAAATAAATGGTTCCTTGCTGACTATCAGTGATCATAGTTGTGGCTGTTGTCATGTAGGAAAGACAAAATATGAATATTTCCAAGTTAATAATTTCAGTATTAAATGCAGTCTTTTAGGACAAAACACTGTGTCTGGTACAATGTTTCCCAAGCTGCATGTCATTCAGTATGTGATATGTTTATAAATTTTTATTGACAATTTGTTTCTAGTAGTTCTTTAGTGTTTTAGTATATGGTTGAAGTAATTTATTTCTGCCTGGGTGAAGATTCTGCTTTCTTTTAATTTTATTTATTCTCTCATACTGTATATCGCAAGCTCTTCTCCTCCCTCCAAGCCCCACCTTCCTTCTCCTCAGATCCACTGTTCCTTATTTCCCTTCAGAAAAGAGGAGGCCTCCAGTGATATCAAGCAAGATGCGGTAACAGTAGGCATAAACCCTTATATAACCCAATAGAAGGAAAGGGCCCCATGAGCAGACAGAAGAGCCATAGATAGCCCCACTCCCATTGTTAGCCCAGCAACAACCCCAAGCTAGAGAGCCACAGCTTGTATGAGAGAGCCTGCTGCTGACTCACACAGGCTCTGTGTTGGATCGCCCATGAGCCCTGCTTGGTTGATTCTGTGGGTCGCGTTCTCCTGGTGCTCCTGCCCCTCTGGCTTCAGCAGTCCTTCCTCCCCCAGTTCTGTGGAGGAGGGTTCTACTTTCATGTGGGCCATTCGAGTTTTATATTTTCTCAGGGCTCTCCTTGTACAGGATGTTGGCAGGCAGACTTCAACAGATCTCATCAGAGCTAAACCTTAAGAGCTATCAATACTGGTAGTGCCCGTAGAATAACTCTGATTTCATTAATATAGTATGGCACCTTTACCTTGGCTGAGGTCATTCCAAAAGAACTTTTTTTTTTCATTTGATAAGGTATTTATGAAGCGTTACAGATGAGCTTCCTATATACGCATTGTTTTAAAAGAGCCAGAATTACTAGAGGTGGCATGTTGGTGATTAAACAGCCTTAGATTAATTAGGCGGAGTGACAGGGCAGGTAAAGCAAGTTCAGTTCACATCTGGCCCGCTTAGTGGGGCTCTGTTCCAAAAGAAAAAGATGCCCTGTGCTGTAGCTGAGTCATCGATGGCTTGCCTACTGTGCACGAAGCCTTGGGTTCAGTCTGCAGTGCCAGGAGGAGGGGATGCCTCCATTTGTACATCGCCTGGGTAAGGGCAGGCGAATGCTAAGAGCTGTGTAAAATGGAAGTGCTTCCATGAAAGCATTTGATCATTTTTAATAGTTTTAGTTCGGTGTCTATTTTATTCCTACTACAGAATAGACAGAACTGTTCTTCACCCATAGCCGTTCAGCTAGGAGACTGTCCTCTATAGTGCTTTTAAATTTTGGAGTTGCCATCCTTTTGTTAACTGAGATAAGTGTGAAGTGATAGCTATGTGATTTTAAAGAGGACGTACACACAGAGCGGAGAGTTAGACATCTTTCTCCCTCCTACCTCCTTTCTTCATTTTTTGAGATAGGAACTCATTCCATATCTTAGTCTAGTATGAACATGATTTTCCTGCCTCCACTTCTAAAATGAGTGCTGGGACCATCTGTGTGCACTAGCATACTCAGCTTGGTCTTGTTTTTTGCATTTGCACTGCAGCTTTTCTGTGTAGTGGGCTTTAGGAAAGTGTGAGTGCCTATGCTGGCATGCACGAATGCCGGCGGAGTGGAGAGGTTCTGAGGTTTGCTTCTTCCTGTAGCATTTTCTTTCTCTTCTTACTTGAAGCTATGCAGATATTTTAAAGAAATTCACATTTTTAAAGCAAATACAATTTTACTTCCTTAGGACTTAAGATCTTTCACCTTAGCTGATGTGTCATGTTTTTACTTTCATTGTGTTAAATAGAATTGTTAGGCTTTTAAATAGAATTGTTGTCTTCAACATGAGCTAAATAAGCAGTCTAAGAAATTATATTCATATTGAAAAGAGTAAAAGGGAAGTTTGTTTTTTTTCAGTGTATTTGAAATATTTCAACCTAAATCAGCATAAAAATCATTGAGTTATTTTATGTGTCTATTTAATTTTATACTTTTGTTGAACCTAAGGGGAGTTGAACCTAAGGGGTTTGCACTGAAAAGCAGTTTGGTCTTTTGTTTATAACCCTACTTAGCTAGGGTTAGGCATGTTTCAAGGACTGCATGAGGTTAATGGCTGCCATGTTGTTCACATCATGCATGTAGAGTCAGAACAATTCTCAGTATCGTGACAGGTGGACAGAAAAAAGGGCAGGGACTTTGTATGAATGTTGAGGAATGTAATAGCTTGTTACCAAATCCAAATGACACTAAACTGGGCCTCCCTCCCTCATTCACTCCTTTCCTTTCCTTCCTCCCTCCCTACCTCCCTTCCTGACTTCCTTCCTGAATTCCTTTCTCCCTCCCTCCCTTCCTGACTTTCTTCCTCCCTCCCTCCTTCCCTCCCTTCCTGACTTCATCCCTCCCTCCCTCCCTCTCTCCCTCCCTCCCTTCCTTCTTTACTTCCCTCCCTCCCTCTCCCTTTCTCTCAAGCTCATTTGTTGGAAAAGTGAAATAATTTGGAACACTGGATAGAAAGAATTTTACTTTTTAGTTGGCCACAATACCCAAATTTAAGCATTTTACATTTTTCTTGTATGTCTGTATTTATACATTTGTTTCTCTATGGACTTTCAATATATAACTTTTATAACTTTTAGCATAAATGCAGCTCCACCTACAACGAAGATTTTGTACTGCAGCTGGAGAAGGAATTGGTCCAGGCCCGACTGAGTGAGGCCGAGTCTCAGTGTGCACTGAAGGAGATGCAGGACAAAGTGTTAGATATAGAGAAGGTAAGAAACGACTTAAGTATTACCTCTTCTACTTTCCAAGTACTTACTGAGGAATTAGACCTGATTTTTTTACATGTGAGGAACTATGTGTTAGTTACTGAGTCAACAACTAAGGACATGTTGCTAGTTGGCAGATGGTATACTGCTTGCCTGGAGTGCAGTTCAGCCTCCAGCACACGTAAAGCCAGGTGTGCTGGCACACCTCTAATCCCAGCACCCAGAATGTGGAGGGCAGTTCAAGGTCAGCTGGTATGCATGAGGCCCTGTCTAAAGGGAGACTGGGAAGGCAGAAAATAAAAATAACTTGAAGGCTGCTGATTCAGAAAATCCTTTCCTGAATCAGTGAGTTCAAGACTGTTCTCTCCTTCTTCGATCAGATGTCGGGTGTCTGGTCTTGACATTTGAGGTACTTGGTCTATCTGGGGTTGTGTTTTGTGCAGAGTGATAACTGTGGATCTACTTGCATTCTTCTACAAGCAGCCATCCAGTTTGACTATTTGTTGAAGACGCTGGCTTTTTCCAGTGTGTAGTTTTGGCTTCTTCATCAAAAGTCAGGCCTTCACAGGTGGACTTAGATCTAGGGCTCTTCAGTTTGAGTCCATTGATTTGGCTGAGTCAGTTGACATGTGTCTGCTTTTATGCCAGTACCATGCTCTTTTTATTGTTATAGCTCTGTAGTACAACTTAATATGGGATGTTGATACTTCCAGCAGTTCTTTTATTATTCAGTATTGTTTTAACTATTTCAGGATTTTTATGTTTCCATATAAAATTGAAGATTGATTTTTCAATCTCCTTGAAAAATTGTGTTGGAATTTTAATGGGGATTGCATTGAATCTGTAGGTTGTTTTTGGTAGGATGTTCATTTTTTACTCTATTAATCCTACCAGTCCATGAACATGGGAGATCTTTTCATCTTCTGACATCTTCAATTAAGAGTGCCAGTTCTTTTTTGTTACTTTCATACAAATCCATGTTCCATAATTAAGAATACGAATAGAGATGAGTTCTACCCCCAGAATCTGCATGGTAGAAGGAGCGAGAACTGACTTCCACAGGCTAACCTCTGACCTCCACACAAGCATGCACACACACAGGTATACAAAACTAAATTTTTAAAAGATATGAGTTACAAAAAAGTCTCAAATTTTCTCTGACTTTAGAAGAACTATTCATTCCCTGATGAGAATAACATTGCAAGGCTTCAGGAGGAACTCATTGCCGTGAAGCTGCGAGAAGCTGAAGCCATTATGGGTTTGAAAGAACTTCGACAGCAAGTCAGAGATTTAGAAGAACACTGGCAGGTATGTCCGACTTGATGTGCTTTTCCAAAAGGAACTAAAACTGAAGTACTTACTTTGTGTGAATTTGAATTTGAAATAGGTGACCACAGCAGGTGATGAAAAATACTGCTCAGTATCACAGCTGAGAACAGTTTTAACTTGGAAGTACATTTAAACTGTGATTTATGTAATTATTATTATTATTTTTTTAGAAGCACAAACTGACTTTTTAAATAGTAATGTGCCTGAGATTCAATTATTGGGAACAATCAGAGTCAGAAGATATTTAAAAATCACATGCATCTAATATGACTCTCATATTGTTTCAGATTTGGATAAGTAAACATTAAATTCTCCGAACAAGGGTTTTATCACAGATGTTCAAGAATGCCTTGGAAATGAAAATTCAAATTGAACAAAATAGCTAAGAGAAGTAGAGTGGAGTTATGAGAAGCATACATGCCACCTGGGAAATTAAAACTCCAATATTTAAGTAGTAGTACAAACCTATATGAGGTATGAGGTACACCAGCAGCTGCATTTATGTAAGACAGTTAAAACTGATATATTAACCCCCTCATCTTTACAGGGGTAGCCTCTTAAAAAATGCTTTCATGAAGTTAGCAATATTTTGGTGTCTTAAACAGTAATAGTGAGCTACAAATTAAGCACAAAAAATCAGTTTCCACATCTTAAAGTGAAACAAAACATAAAATAGGAACCATGTTATGTTTTCATTATTGCTTTTGAATATTTGCACTGTTCAACTTTTCCCAGAGAACTATAAGAAAATACTCCTTTTTTGTAGTACAGAGATTTTCTTCGTATTAGATGCAATATTTTTGTTCTTTGAGGATATCATTCACGTAAGCTCTGTCTTGATCATGTGGACTCTCGTGCTTCCCCAGATTTTTAGACACACTTTAGCTTCAGGCCCTCAGGCCCTCTTCCGTCTGTCAGACTCACTGTGCAGCCTGTGCCGCGCACATGCTCGTGAGTACGGGCGCATCCATCTGAGCACCATTCATCCAGTAGGGGCCACAGTCCTGCCTGCCTCGCCCGCTCTTCAGCCGGTGGGGGGGCGCAGGAGCTAGCCGGCTTGGTCCTGGGGCGCTGACGGGCTTGATCACGACCGAAGCTGCTGAGAGGACGGTGGTCCTGTCACGTCAGGGGCACTGGTTTGCCCTGGTCTACCCCAACCACTGGCTCTTAGATATTTTTTCTCTCTTTTTTTTTTTTTTAAGTTTTTTAAATTTAGTTTTATTTCATGTGCATTGGTGTTTTGCCTTTATGTCTGTTTGTGTGAGGGTATCAGATCCTCTGGAACTGGAGTTGAGAGTTGCCATGTGGTCACTGGGAACTGAACTCAGGACCTTTGGAAGAGCAGCCAGTGCTCTTAGCCACTGAGCCATCTCTCCAGCCCTCTTAGAGTTTTTTTGTGTCCTCTCTTCCACAATGGTCCCTGAGCCTTGAGGGGAGGGAGTGTGACACAGATGTCTCGTATGGCTGAGCACTCCATAGAAACTTATTCTCTGCACTTTGATCAATGGTCTGTTTCTGTTAGCTACTGCCCCTGTGCAGAGAAACTCATCCGGTTAGTGCACTAGCACTAACATGAGGTACAGGAATCCGAGGGCAGTTTGATCTTCTGTTCATTTACCAAATGGATTTTCTTTGCGATTAGGTACTTTGTTGGGAAGTGCAGAACAGCTGAAGGGGAACACCAATGCATATTTGTAAATTTCTAACTTCTTTTGAAAATACCTATCACAAAATAAATGGCACCTTAAGTATATTCCCTATATTCCCACAACTATATTTACTTGTGAAGGAAATTTAATAAAGAACAAGGTGTAACAATCTGTGAGAAGACAATGAGTTTTTAAAAACTGTACAGTTGCCAGTCAGTGGTGGTCTTGGCAGCAGCTCATGCCTGTGATCCCAGTACTCGGGAGGCCAGCCTGGTCTACAGAGAGAGAGTTCCAGGACAGACAGGGCTACATGGAGAAACCCTGTCTTGACAAACAAACAAACAACCTCCCCAAATGCAAACAAACCCTACACAGTTTCAGAATGGTGATCTTGGTTTAAATGGGTTGGGGGTTGGAAACATTGGGGAAGAAACATGTATTTAAGGTTGAAATTCATCTTTGAGGGGCCTTTAGATGTCTCAGAGAGAGGAACACCTGCTGCAAGGCCTCGGAACCAAGGCTGAGAACCTGAGTTGGGTCCCCCAGACTCCCATGGTAAAAGAGAACCGACTCTTACCTTGTCCTCTGAGCCCCTTTCTGTGTGCTCTGGAGTAGCCCTATCCCAAACTAGTGAAAAAATATAATATAATTTTAAAAGAACAAAAGAAGCCAGCCCTTGATATTATCATGGCTTTAAAAACATGAATTTTGAAAAATACCCAGCAGCAACAAAGTATAAATTAAGCTGGGCATGGAAATGTGTATCTGGAATTCCAGCACTGGGAGGCTGAGGCAGGAAGAGTGTAAGTCCAAAGCCAACTAGGAGTGCAAAGTACAAAGCCACGCCTCTCTCAAACAAACAGACAGTTAAATGCGTTCTCTGTAAAGTCAACTCTTACTCCAGTAGAGTATTTGTTGCAATATAATGTTTATGCTTTAGCGTCATTTAGCTCGAACTTCTGGAAGATGGAAAGACCCACCCAAGAAAAATGCTGTGAATGAGCTACAGGATGAACTAATGAGTGTTCGCCTTCGAGAAGCGGAGACACAGGCAGAGATGCGCGAGATGAGGCAGAGGATGATGGAGATGGAAACACAGGTACGCTGGGTGGCCCAGGGGACTGAAAGCAGAACTAGACCAGAGGCTTACGCAGTTGTTTCCTCAGATTGTTGAGGCTGAAAATAACACTGGCGAGATGCTATATAATTATGAAGACTGAAAAACGTAGGCTCTATGTGGAAAATTTAAATTTCATGCCATTGTACTTAGTGGTGGTCAGTGAGTCAAGTTCAACATTCTCTCATCCTTAGGATTTGGGTAGAAGGTGAGGTCTAGACAGCAGTTTTCTGGTGCTCGTGGAGAGCACTGGAACCTGCTGCTTTCTGCCTTTAACCCTTAAGAGGGGGTCTGTCATCGGACCTGGAGCTCCAGCAGCTCACTTTTTTTCTTTTTCCAATTAAGCTGGCTGGCCGACAGCTTCTGTTGATCTGTGTGTCTAACACTCCAACTCCAGGGTTGCAGATGTGAGCCTCCTTTTGTGTGAGTGGGGGGAGCTCAGCCCTTCAAGCTTGCACACCAAGCATGGTAGTCACTGGGCCGTTGTCCCAGCTCTGTTTGTTTGTTTGTTGTTTTAAGACAAGGCTATGCTATATCCCTGTCTTGTTTCTTACTCACTCTTTAGCCTGGATTGGCCTCAAACTAATGGCAAATGTTCTCCAACCTTCCCCGTGCTGGGATTATAGGCAGAAATAGTTTGCCCCAGAGATTTAGTCTCTGTTTTGAGCCTTCAACAAGATTGAAGCAAACTAGACTTTTTGGGCTTATTAGTAAAACTCATAGGATTGTCCTATTGCACAAATTAGGAAGAAAAATGTATGTAGAGCAACATTCCTTAACTTGAATACTTATTTAACATTTTAGCTAGAAATTTGGTTTATGTACCTAACCTGTGTGTTATAGTGTGTTTAGCAAAACCCTGGCCTCTGCCTTCCAGATGTTCTGTTCTGTAGTGACTAAAACTGTCTCCATACATTTCCAGAAAAGAATCACAGGTGTCAACTGTAATATACATTTTGCCTTTGCATGCTGTGTAATGTGATGCTGAGTGATTAAGTCTGAAATCATTCTTCTCCTCAAGTCCTCTTTTCTTCATTAAATCCCTATCTTAAATATATTTGGCCTAAGATGTGCAAATTATTTTGCTTACAAAACCTGTTTGCATTGTAAAGGCAAATTTGGCTTTTATGAATTAAATTCATAGAAGCTGGTTTCACATAAAGTTATCCTATGGGATCTATGGGCCAGATTGCAGGATCTTTGCTGATACTGTTCTCTTCAGATGCCCAAGTTTTTTAAATAAGGTGGTTTATTTCTTGCATGTAATCTATGTACATTCTCCAGAATTCTCTAAACCGTCTTTAGGCACAATGCCTAATACAGCACAAATGTGACAGAAGGAATCGTTCACTATATTATTTAGGGGATAATTAAAGGTCTGCATATGTGCAGTACAGATGCAATTAAAAATTTTTTAGTCCTTAGCAGTTTGAATTCATGGATATAGGAAAGGCCAACAGCGTATATTTGTAGAGGAATTTTAATTCACAACATGGCTGTTCTGGCAAGAGATCACATTCAAAGACATTCTAGGTCTGTGTGATCCGGCTATAAAACAGGAGACAGGGGCTAGCAGATCTCTTGAGTTCAAGGCCAGCCTGGTTTAGAGCAAGTTTCAAGTAAAGAAAAACTTAGCTCTGGGCTTGGTGGCACACATCTTTAATCCAGCACTCAGAAGAGAGAGACAGGCAGATCTCTTGAGTTCTGTTGAGGCAGTTGAGTCAGTGAGTTGAGAGGCAGTTTAGTGGAGTTGAGCTTGTGGCAGTTCAGTTTGTGTAATTCAGAGGTGGTTTTTACAGAGACAGATTGAAGAGAGAACAAGGTAGGTACAGGTGAAGACAGAACAAACCAGAAAATGAGAAGTAGCCAGAAGGTCAAAGCAGATTGCTAGAGTTAGTTTGAGGCCAAGCAGATAATTCAGTTAGAAACCAAAGAAGCCAGGTTGAATCAATCAGCTTAGAGAGGAGTTTGAACCAGAACAACTGAATTGAGCCAGCCAGCCACAGCTCAGAAAAAAAAAAAACAAAAAAGCGTGAGCTTATTCAGCTGTGAGTCTTAGAAGCTAAAAACAGTCTAGGCCTAGATTAAACTGTACAGAGCATAGAAACTTTCAGGACTAGGCCTAGGTTAGCAGACAGAGGCATTGTCCAAAATGACAATGAAATCAGGTGAATAAAAGGTACTTTTATTTCAGAGTTTTAAAGTGTTCAAGTCAGTAGGGGGGATAGTTCACCCATGGTCATGCATGTCAGGCATGATGATGTGAATATGTAATATCTTTAGGATTAGCATATTTCGTTTCATATCGTCTAATTACTTTCTCAAGAAGTTTTATTGAAATTAAAAATATGAAAGGCTAAAATTATGAAAAGTAGAAATTAGATTTTATAGTGGGAAGTTTTACTTTGATGAACAAAATTTATATGTACATATATATGACTATATATATGTCACACATAGGCACACACATGAGAGAGTAAATGAGTCAAATTCAAGACATGGTTCGGAGAACCTTTGAAACTGGAAGAGTGTCTAGCCATTACAGGAGTGACAGCTGAGCAATTAGACTTGGACAAACTACAGTAACTGATTCAGAAACTGAAGCTAAGTTCAGAGTGAGAGAGAAGTTGCTGACACAAACAGAAGGGGCATTTAACCATGACTAAGAAATTTGGGGAAAGGCTTTCTAGAGGATTTTTATTTCAAACTATCCTGGACTAGTCGTGTGACTTGTGCTAGATTTTCCTGTGAGTCACTCGTGTGTCAATGGTAGAACTGTGACTGGTAAGAATCATGATGTTTTCATGTAAAAGCTAGACAGGTTAAGAGCACAAAGCTGTGGTGTAGTGGTAGTAGCATGCAGTTAGCTACAGTGTTAGTGTTGGACATCCATGTAGTCAGTGTCCAGACATTTGTCCATGCTGATGGGTGTCACTCCACTTCTTTCATTTAAAGCACTTTCAGGACTCTCTCTGCTGAGTGTGCTCTGACCACTGGCCTCTTGTTATATACTCATTTCTTTTCTGTTGCAAGTAGTTCTGCTCTGCACATTTGTATGCTTCTTTTGTTTTATCCAAGAGTTTATTGAATGTCGTGTTTCTCTGTGCTGTGGACACTGTTGCCATCTGGACTCTTTGGAACTCTTCTTGAAATAGTGTCTCAGAATGCAGAGCGAAGCACATACCTGCAAAAACAAAGCAGTTATGCTGAGGTAGAGTTATCAAAATAGTATAGAACTCTATTGAACACAGAAGCACTCAACACCGTAGTGCTGTTCCTGGATGAGGGTTCCAGGGTTGGGTACTCATAGGTTAACTTAAGCTATAGTTGCCTCATCCTTTGTGCGTCTGCATCTCCGATAAACAGAGTAGATACTTTGTAACATTGACTTTTACAAGTGTTTATGTAATGCAGAGTTTGCTAAAAGCTCCAACCTCAGTGTACACTTGGAGTGTTGTTTTACAAAGGAGCTTTATCTCAGTGAGACCAGAAAACTACAACCTTCCAGTTTCTTATAACTGTCCTGATTAATCCAAATTTTGTGGTTCCACTTTAACTAATTTCTGTCTGTTGAGTCTTTTCTCTTTATTCCTTCTTCTTCATTTCTTGGTTCATTCCTTTTTCTTCATTTTCTCTGGTCTGAGTTTATCTTCACAGGTGACTGATGTAGTGTTCCTTCAAGCAGTTTCTTAGCATGCCTTGAGCTGTACAGCATCTTTAATTAGAGCTGCCTTCAAATAACAAATTCTGAAACAGAGGCAGCAGATTGCTTCCAGTTTCTTACGTATTAACTACACTGTGTTCTCAGATATTCCCCGCCTTAACTCTTGCTGTCTTCATTGGTTAAGTTATGCTGCCCTAGAGAAATGCAGTTTCCTTAGTTAATTCCACTTCAGTTCTTTATTTCTTTGAGTAACTATGTTTCTCTCTGGTCTGTCTTTATTTCTTATTTCTTCTGCATAATGACTTTTTTTTTTTTTTTTTTTTTTTTTTTGACTTATTTTTTTCTTCCCTTAATTTTTTTTTTTTTTGGTTTTTTTTTTTTTTTTTTTTTTTTTGCATAATTTTTTTTTTTTTTTTTTTTTTTCTTTTTGAGACTGAGTCTCTACAGCCCTGACTGTACTGGGACTTAGATTTTCATTGTTTTTGTTACCTGATTGAGGAACTATTTGTTTACCAATTTTTAAAATTGTATTTAATATATATTGTGTGGCTGTGTGCATGTGAGTGCAGGCGCTCATGGAGGCCAGAGGTGTGGGATCCTTTGGAGCTGGAGTTGCAGGTGCAGTGAGCCACCCAGTATGGGAGCTAGGGAATGAATTTGGGTCCTGTGCAAGAGCAGCATGAACTCTTAACCTCTGCGTCACCTCTTTGACTTGTGGTTCTCCGTTTTTAAAGGACAGACACTGCTTTTCCTTTGCAGAAGTTTGCCTTTTCCTGCTGCCATTGCAGATACGTCTGTGCACACATGTCGCCTTCCCGCACCCATCAGTGATGCTAGTTCCCTGCCAGATGATTCGGTTTCTGTGTCATACACAAGGCTGCTTCTGTGCATTGATTGCTTTGTCCCTGTTGTATACTTTTTTCCCTTGCCTTTTCGCATGCTCTGTAAACTTTTGCACACATTTTCATTATGTGCCCCTACAAGTATACATCAGGAAAGATAGACTGTTGGAAAAGACATCCATAGTACAGGCAGGGGTGTGGCCATGATTGGGTGTCCTGTGTAGGGCAGTATGAGGTAGGCAGCTTTTGTGCCTGAAAATGGGAGCGTGTTTCCTCCTGCCAGGCCTTCCAGGCGGCAGATTTGAGTTAACCCTGTCAGATGACTGGCTGGAGGTTTGCTCTGTGGTTATGTTCAGTGCACCACAGGGTTCGCATCCCTTTGGCAATACCTCGTTTTCAAAACCAGGGCTGTTTTTTTAAGAGGGCTCTTCTCATGTCTGCATTGTGCATCATACCCCAGAATTGGGGTTTTTTTCCCCAGCAGTATCCCTGTATTTCTTGTGGCAGGGAGTTGGATGGGCAGTGGTATTTCCCATTTCCCAATAAAGCCTCAGTGTTAGCCTCCATTTTGCTTTTTGTTTTGTTTTGTGTAGCCCTGGATGCCCTGAAACTAGCTCTGTGGAGCAGGCTGGCCTCTGAAGTACTGCAATTAGAGGTGTGTGCTACCTGGCCCGGCTCCATTTTGCTTTTGTATTGGGTGTTAGGCTTTGTAATGCTTCTGCCTACCAATGACTGCAGTCCTTGGTCCAGAACTTATCACTACCTCTTCTCCCAGATACAATGTGTTTTATAGTCCCGAAGACATCAGTGTGTGCTGGTCCTGTGCCAGATAAAGCTTTCATTCCTTGGAGGAGACAGGCAAAGTAAGTGCTTATTGAGGCCCTACAGTAGCTGTTTCCCCTTCTCTCCAGCTCGTTTTTGTGGACATATTTTTAAGACTGGCCAATCTTTGTTGTATATACCTGCTGGGGTACATTTCTAACCCAACACTTGGCCCCTGCTAGTCTGATGTTTATTCTGGCTGAATTTTCTTTACAGGTTACGGCTGCCTCTTCCTTGGAAGAAGAGCTTAAATCTCTGCCCCTTTCCCTAGGAGGCTCCTGGGTTGAACTTAGAGTTCTTTTGGTCCCACCTCACCTTATTTAACCAGAAGGTTGGAATTAGTATTCTGGCTCTTCCCATCCCCACACAGAGATCAATAGTCCTTAATAATTTTTAGTTTGTTCCTTCCATTTCTGTTCCCCATTCATTTTTTTTTCTCCTTTACTAGTTTTAATTTTTTCTATATTACTTTGACTTTATATAACTATTTATTTTTTCTTTTCTCCTTCTTTTTTTTCCCCCCTCAAGACAGGGTTTCTTTGTGTAGCCTTGGCTATTCTGGACTCGCTCTGTAGACCAGGCTGGCCTGGAACTCATAGAAATCCACCTACCTCTGCTTCCCTGAGTGCTGAGATTAAGTGTACCACCATGCCTGGCTTATAGTTATTTTTTAATAATATTAATTACCTGAAAAATTGGAAACAGTTGCATGGTTAAATGAATTGTAAAGGCAATAATATGTTTTGATTTTAACCAGTGAGGCCCTCAGAAGAACTTGGGTTTCACCTTATTACACATTCTTTTGTATGTGTCTTTTATGCCTTCAGTTTCTTTTCACCGTTGTTGTCTTATGAAGGTGGTGCTCATTTAAATTTGGTCCATCTAATCTTGAATTTATTACAACTGCTACATCTTTCCTTTTCCTTTCTTCTTCCTCTTGCCTCTCCCTCTTTTCTTCCTTCTTCTCCGTTTTCCTTTGTTGCCCGGGCTGGACTCAAACTCGTGATCTGTCCAGATAGCTAGGATTACAGCTGTGTGTATCACTCCACTTGGCTTTCTTTCACTTTCGAAGTCAAGATTGACTTTACTCCTTCCTGTGCACTTAACTGAGCAATCTCTTACAGCCTGAACAGTTATCTAAAACATTACATGTTTGCCTTCATTATCTTCTCTAATATACGCTACGTTGTCCTTGACTTTCCTCTTTCTGTAGTACTCTGGCCCTTACTATAATGTATTTGGGTGAGGAGTCATTTGCTTTTTATCATCCTTGGGTTTAACTGTCTTTCTGAGTTGTAGATTCATATCCATGTGTTTATTTTATTTTTTGTAGCACTGGCATGTGAAGCCTTGATGATCACGTGACACTGAGTTGCACTCTAGCTCTCTTCTTTGAGGCGTGGTCTCACTGAGTCACCTGGCCTATTCCAGCTGAGCCTGAAGTTTGTGCTCCTCTCACCTCAGCCTCCTAGTAGCTGGGATTACAGCTTCACACTACGAGGCCTTGCCCATATATTTTTTTCTTTTTGGGAGGGGTGGGGGAAGAATAAATTTTTCTCAGTTAATGAAACATTAATAGCCGGGGCACAGTGGCAGGCGCCTGTAATTCAGCACTCTGGGAGGCAGAGGCAGGTGAGTTCAAGGCCAGCCTAGTCTACAGAGTGAGTCCAAGACAGCCAAGGCTATCTTAAAAGACAAAAAACAACCAAAAAAATTTTTTAAAAAAATATTAACATACCTTATCACAGCTTTTCAAAAACATTTAATTCTAAAATTTTGTACCTTTTCTGTGTTTTATGAACTTTTTTTGGAACATTAGTATTTTTTTAGTATGCCTAATCTTATATTTAATCCATCTATTTATTTATCTATCTATCTATCTATCTATCTATCTATCTATCTATTTATTTATTTATTTGTGTGTTACACACATATTCATATTTGATGTGTTTGGGAGTGTTTTAGAGGCCAGAGGTTGATTTGGGATGTCCTCCTGCACCACTCCCCAGGTTATTTTTGGGCAGATCTCCCTTTGAACCTAGATAGTGTTCACCTGTTGGGTAGGCTGGGTGCCAGTGAGCTTTGGAGGTCTCTGTGTCTGTCCTCCCTGGCTATCAGCTCCCAGTGTCAGGGCTACAGACATATGGCACTGTGCCCAGCATTCACACGGATATGAGAGTTACGAAGTCACGTCTCCATAGTCATACATGGCAAGGATTGAACTCATGAGCCAGCACAAGCTGGCTTTGTAATACCAGCAGATAAAAGCAGGGGTAGTCAATTTCAGACCAACCCAGTCTACCCGGCAAGACACTATAGCAAGTGCAGCAGAACTAAAACAGTGTCTGGGCCACATTGTCTCTTCCTGCTCCCTGTGAAGCACTGTGGGCCGCCTTGACCTCAGCCCTGACTGTGCCTCTCCAGTGCTGATGGTAAGCTCCCCTCTCCCCACTGCCGCCACTTCTGCATGGTTCTCAGGGACCTCTGTTTGTCTAGGCTTTCCCTTCTGGTTATCTTTTCTTCTTCTTCTTCTTCTTTTTTTTTTTTTTTTTTTTTTTTCCTTTGAGAGTCAGGGTTTCTCTGTGTAGCCTGGCTATCCTGAACTCACTTTGTAGACCAGGCTGGCCTCAAACTCACAGAGATCTGTCTGCCTCTGCCACCTAGAGTGCTGGGATTACAGGCATGTGCCATTTATCTTATATGAAGTCCTTATACAATTTCCTAACTATGAGGCATTCTTAAAATATACTCTTGTCTTTTTTGTCATGTACAGTCTCTCACCTGCAGTTGAGTCTTGAATTGTGTGGTCTGTTTTCATCTTTAGAATTGTTTGCCGTTTTACTGAAGGAATATCTCTGAGTTATAGTTATTTGTTTCCGTGGTAGCACATAAGACAAAGGTTGTAGGTTTTTCTTTTTGTATAAATGCTATATTGAGGTTTAAAAATTTAAGTCCTTATTTCAGTATTTTGAAGCAGGGTCTCGTGTTGCTCAGGCTAACCTCAAACTCAGTACAAAGACAGAGCTGGCCTAGCACTCTTGACGCTCCGCCTCCACATTCTAAATGCTGGAAGCACAGATGGAGTCCACCGTGCCCACCAGGGGTGTTGGTTAAGCATTTTTAATAGTCTCTTGGAGAATTTAGTTTTTTTGTTTTAAAGATTTTTTTTTTTTTGAGATAAGGTCTTGCTGTGTAGTATGGGCCATCCCCAGATTCACTGTGTAGCCCAGGCTGTCCTTAAACTCTTATTCATTCTTCTTCCTTAGCCTTCTAAGACTGGAACTACATGTGCCACACACATGCCTGAGGATTAGTATACTTTTAGAGCAGTCTTATATCTTTTCTCCATTTTTAAATAAACATTTTAAGTAACATTTTATAAGGCTATTGAAGTATAAAATGGACAGGTAAAATTTTATTAAGTTTTCCATTTTTGGTGGGCTGTGGTGGCACATGCCTTTAATTCTAGCACTTGGGAGGCAGAGGCAGGCAGATCTTACTGAGTTTGAGGTCAACCTGGTCTACAGAGTGAGTTTCAGGACAGCCAGGGCTACACAGAGAAATTCTGTCTCAAAAACAAAAATCCATTTTTTATCTACAGTGTGTCTATTTACATTTCTCACTAGAACCAGATCAATAGCAACCAGCTTCGGAGAGCAGAGCAGGAGGTGAGCAGTCTACAGGAAAAGGTGCATTCCCTCTCCGAAAAGAACAAGGGGCTGCTCACCCAGCTGAGCGAGGCCAAACGCAGGCAGGCGGAGATTGAGTGCAAGGTAAGTGCCAGTGTAATGATGCCTTTTGGAGATTTATTTGTCATAATGAGATTTTGCCTTTTTGAGAGAGGCTTTCAGTGTATGGCCCTGGCTAACGTGGAGTTTGCTGTGTGGACCAAACTGGCCTCAAAATCCTATTGATTGTTTTGCTTCTGCCTCTTACTGCTGGGCTCACAGGCCTACACCACACCCAGATTAAATTTTTCTTCATTTTTCCTTCATTTGTTTTAGTGGTTGTTCTCAGACAAGGTTAGCTCATTTTGTCCAGAGGGTGAATTTCAGGCAGGAAGCCTCATTTTTAACTTCAGCCTTGGTTAAGCTAATTCTGCATTGGTGTTTACTAATGTGCCTTTTTGGTGGTTTTTGTTTTTGTTTTTGTTTTGACTAGTGTATCTTGGAAACCTAGTTTGTGGTGACTCATTTGAAAATGCAAGTAATTGGAGAGGTTGAAGCTCACTCCCTTGATTCACATCACATTAGCAGGCAGTTAGTACTGATACGTCTTCTGGGTAACAGAGACCAAGAGAAATGTGTGTGTACAGCTGGGTTAAGAAAATGAGTACAACTTCTGTTCCTCTTTTCGTCAGATTTTGCTTATATGAAGCTTTAATGTTCAAAAGCACTACAAGTATTTGAAATACTTGTGTTTTTCCATGGATGGAGCTCAGAGTAGCTAAAGCTGCTGAGGAGGACAGATGGCTGGGCTATCAGAGAGAGAAGAGTGGACAGGCGTGTGCATGTGTGTGAGAGAAATAACTGAGGGATGGAAGCACGCATCTCTTTAGCAGACAGTAGGGTGATGCCCTTTGTGTGCTCAGGGCTTCTGCTTCTGTGAGCACTTAGACGCCCAGTGGCACATATAAAGCTGTAATTCCATCAACTTGTTCTGGTGTCACTAAAAACCAAGAGTGCAGCTTGAGTGCTTTATCAGTGTCACTGAAATCCAGAGATGAAATTACATCCTAATAAATATTCATGGCCGTTAGAATTTAGACTGAAGAAATCTGTAGGCAGTAGTAGAATTGTACTAACTCAAGAACTGACCCTTTAAAAAGATACAGCTGGATTAATTTAAAAATAAAGGGGCACACAGTGAGGTTTTATCCCTATGATCTGTCACACTGATTACTGGTAGACCACTTATGATGCCACAGGGCCCTGGCTGATTGTCTGTAATAAGGAACTAAACTTAATCTTTTCTATATGAATGTCTGTTTTCTTGAAACATTTTGGTAGCAGTGTTTCTGAATTTAATATTGTCTTAGTTAGCAAAATAAAATGTTCAGTCATGAAGATAATTGTTTTGAGTTTTTATAAATAATGGATGAAGTTTCAGAACAGTCGAGGACCTGGCAGACTCAGACAGGATTTTCACTTAGTTTTTATTTGTTCATTGGTACCTCGTACAGTATACCAAGCATGTGAACTCTGATGCCCCCATGTGTGAGCTCTGAATCGATTCAGTCTTCTGTACTTCCTTTTGCAGATCCTAGTGATTAATATTAGTGTGTTGATTGTCATTCCAGCATCTAGTACTTGTCACAGTTTTCTTGTTAGAGTGCAACAGTTCAGTAACTAGTTATAAATTAGAGTTATTTTCATTAAGTTTTACATGATCAAAGCTTATGATTTGTTGGTGACTTTAGTTTTCATTTATATAAAGTATCTGAATATTATTTGTGTTATCAACATTACTTCCACTCTACAAATGAATTTGAAAAGTCTCACTTAAAAGAGTATAAGCCTATAATCCCCAGTTTCACAGTCCCAAACACCTGAATTTCAAAAGTTTTTCATAAAAAGGTTTATTCGGAAGCAGACCCTGAACTGCCAGATGTCCACCTCTGACTTGTTTGTTCCGTTGGGTATGATTGTTTATAGCTGGCTGCTCCGTTATAGATGATGCCCAGACACTCAGCAGACACTGCTGAGCACTCCTGATGTGCAGTCTTTACACCTTAATATTCTGTAAAGTCTGAAACCCTCAATTCCAAACTCAAGTGGTTTGTTACTGTGTTTGTTTGGTGCTTTAGAACAAGGAAGAAGTCATGGCTGTGAGACTCCGGGAAGCTGATAGCATAGCTGCCGTGGCTGAACTGCAGCAGCACATCGCCGAGCTGGAAATCCAGGTAGGATGTGCACATTCGAGTACGGCTGCCTTCCTGTGCCCAGAGCAGCTGCACACCTGTGCCTGCCTCCAGAACTGTGCTCCTTTCTGTCCTCCTGATCAAGATTGATTGATTGATTCATTCATTTATCATGTATACAGTGTTCTGCCTGCAAGTGTTGTCTGCAGGCCAGAAGAGGGCGCCAGATCTCAGGTGGCTGTGAGCCACCACATGGTGTCTGGGAATTGTACTCAGGACCTTGGGAAGAACAGCCAGTGCTCTTTAGCCCTGTGGTTCCATTTTCAGTACTTAATCCATTTTAGAGTGCTTTTGTGTGGGGAGGGGGGGTGGTGGGAGTTCATTTGGAAGCCAGAGGTTGAGGCTGGGAGTCCTCCATTTACTGAGGCCTCTCACTAATTTGGCTAGCCCTGCTGGTTAGCGTGTTCTGGGAGTTCCTTTTGTCTGTCCCCTGAGTGTTGGCATTCCAGGCAGTTGCCATGCTCAGCTGACACTAATGTGGGCACAGAGGATCTGGTCTCTGGTCCCCTGCTGAGGCATTGATGAATTGCCTCAGCCTTGGGTACATTTTTACATACACAAAACCTAAAGCTTTTAACGAGTCTTGTTCTTTGACTTAGGACATGTATGCTGTTGTGTGGCCACCGTCACCATCTGTCTCCAGAATGTTTTCATTTTCTGCATGAGTGTCCGCGTGTCCAGTAAATACTAACTGGCATTCCGTCCCTGCACAGCCCCTGGCATTTATTCACATCCTAGTCTTATCTCTGTGACTTTGACCACTCCAGGTACATTCTGTTAGGAATCCTGAAACATTTGTCCATTTGTGACAGGCGGGCTCCTCTTAGCATGATGTTCTTTATTCATGCCGTGTACATCAGAATTTCTTTCCTTCTTAAAGTTACATGCATCCTCCGTTGCCCGTACCTACTGTATTTCTTTCTTTCTTTCTTTCTTTCTTTCTTTCATTCATTCATTCATTCATTCATTCATTCATTCATTCATTCATTCATTCATTCATCAGTAGAATGCTGCTGAGAACAGTGCTGCTATCGTCAGAGCTGTGTAAATGCCTGCTGGGCTTCCTGCTCTCGTTTCTTTGAGGTATACGAATCATTTAGAATTACTGGTCATGCAACAACACCGTGTAATTTGTTGTGGAATTGCAGTGCAGTTTTCTGTATAATGTACCATTTTATAGTCCTAATTGCAGAGCACAGGATTTTTTCTTTCTTTCTTTCTTTTTTTTTTTTTCATAGCCTCACCACCACTTACTCATTTTCAGGAGCTTTGCAGCCCGGCATCCTGATGTGTTTGAGGTGGCTTAACATCTTTATTTTGATTGGTAAATTCCCAGTGGTTAGCAATACCAGACATCCTTCTGCTTGGTATTTGGCATTTATTTCTCATCTTTGGGAAAGAGTCCGTTCTAGCTCTTTGTCCACTTTTGGGTGTGCTAACTTGTTGGTGACAAGTTGCAGGAGCTGCTGTGCAGTCTCAGTGCCAACCCTGTGTCAGACCACATAGTTTATAAGTATGTTCCTCTGTAAGGCCCTCTTAGGACTTACATTTACTCTATGTCGATGGGTGTTTGGCCTCCATGTACCTTTGTGCACCATGTGCATGCAGTGCCCACAGAGGCCACAAGAGGGCGTCAGATCCCCACAGGTGTTTGTCCCCGCCATGTGGCTGCTCTGCCAGGTCAGCATCTGTTCTTAACTGCTGCGTCCCCTCTCCAGCACCAAGGGTTATTCTTTCTCTTTTTTGACAATGTCTTTGGTGCACAAAAGATTTTAATTTTTCTGAAGTCCAACATATTAGTAGAGAACTTGGGTTTTGCTTTTGTTACTATGTTCTAAATCCAGTTTGAGTAATATTTTATCATATTTCTGCACTGTCAGGTCTATTTTAAAGAGGAAATTTAGATTTTTAAAAGTAAATGTAGGCCAGACATAGTGGCAGATGTTACTCCCAACACCTGAGAGGCTACTGAGAGGCGGAAGATGGTGCCCTGAGGCCTGCTGCGCCCTCCACTCCTAAATAGCCTACTTTTTTAAACGTCTAGTTTTGTTCTCTGTGGGAGTGTTTGCCTGCATGCGCATCTCTGTACCGTGTTGTCCCAGGGTAACTCAGAAGAGGGCGCTGATTCCCTGGATTTGGAGCTACAAATGGTCGCGATTGTATGTGTACAGATGTTCTGCCTGCTTTTAAATCTGTGCGCCATGTGTGTGCAGAGACAGAGAGGTTACTGGATCCCTGGAGTTGGAGCTGCGCATGGCTGTGAGGCACCATGGGCATGCTGAGAACTGAACCTGTGTCCTCTACAGGAATAATAAATGCTCAGAGCTACTGAGCCATCTCCTGGCCCCATGTCCTACTTTTTTTTTTAACTATAAAATATGATAAAGTAGTGTGTATCCTATATGAACAAAGCATTACAGGATTTGCTTGTTTGCTCAGTGTCTCAGTGTCTGTTATGGTAAAACACTGTGACCAAAAGCAAGCTGGGAGGAACAAGTTCAGCCCATCTTAGGGTGCGTAGTCTCCTCCAGGGAAGCCAGGGCCAGAACGCAGACTGAAGCAGCAGCCACTAAAGAACACCACTCGCAGGGTTACTCCCGAGCCTCGCCCAGCCTGCTTTCTCACAGCACCCAGCATCGCCACTCGCAGTGAGCTGGGCCCCCGTATCTAGCATCAATCAAGAAAATCTACCACAGGTTTGCCCACAGGCAGAGCTGGTGTGTGTGTGTATTTTCTCAATTGAGGTTCCTGCCCAAATGACTCTACTTTGCTCCTTTGTGTGGAGCTGACATGACACTGGCCCACACAGTTTAGTTTTTTGAGACAGGGTCTCTATATGTAGCCCAGTTGGTCTGGAACTCACTATGGAGGGTAGGCCGGCCTAGAGCTCCCAGAAGTACTGCTTTCTCTTCCTTGAGGGTTGCTGTGATTGCAGGTGTGATGTTATCACTTCTGGCTTATAACTAGTTACTTAAGTTATGATATTATACACATTTTTGTATGGACTTTTCCATAAGATTGCCATCTGTGTTAGTTACTGTTCCAGTGCTGTGAAGAGACACCATGACCAAGGCAACTCCTTAAAGAAAACGCTTAATTGGGGAGTTAGTGGTTGGAATAGGAAACAAACAGGTAAAGCAGTAGGAGAGCTTTATGTCTTGATCCACGGGCAGTTGTGGGATGGATGGTCCTGGGAGGGGCTTTTGAAACCTCAGGGCCTTCTCACAAGGCCGTACTTCCCGATTCTTCCCAAACAGTTCCACTAACTGGGTACCAAATGGCCTAAGGGGGCCATTCTCATTCAGACCACTGTACTAGCTTTCTAAACATCTTAATCACAAAATAGCTAGGTGTGGTTACAGCCTGTAGCCTCTGTGTGCGTGTTGCACACGCGTGAGCATACAGGTGCAGGTGCTCATGCACACTCAGAAGCCAGAACTGGACAGAGGGTAGATTCTTCTATTGCTCTTCATATTTATTATGTGGAGGCAGGCTCTCGCACTGAATCACACACTCGATGTTTGACAATTGACTGGCCTGTGAGTGCCTAGGTCTGCCCGTCTCTGCTCCTCATGCTGGACTCACAGGCGCGTGCAACCCTGGCTCGATGTGCAGGTGAGTACCGGAGGTTTAAGCTGAGGTCCTCATCTCGCAGAGCAAACATTCTGACCCGCTGAACCACGTCAGCTTTTGTTGACACTTCACTGAAGTGAAGAACCTCATATTCTGCATGCTCTCTTTAAAGTGGAATCTACGTCTTATACATTTTGAAAAAAAAAAAAAACACGAAAAAGATGTGCAGAATATTCTTAAACATTTCTCTAGCCTGCTGTGCTATACCCTTAATAATCACTATTTTGCTAACCTTGTTATGAAGTTAGCGTTCTTAGATAGGTGAGCACATGGGTTTAGCCATGTCATGAATGACAGGGTTTCTTTTTGTTATTATTAATTTCAGGTTTTTTGATTTAGTAAAGTTTTATTTCTCCAAATGTGCAGCTGATTGAGCTGCTCGTGTATCTTCACCAGCAAGGCCTTTCCACCCCTTGTGCGTCTGCTGTAAATTACTGGGGCTTTGTGCTTTGAAACCAGCTTGGTAAGTCCTTTACCAAGTAGCCCTGAAGGGCTGCCCTGGCCAAGGAAGCACGAATCTTCAGTCTCGCTTATAGTTGGAAGCGTCCTTACAGGGTCTGTCGGACAGGACTGCGTTGTTGAGCTTGTCCCGAGCTTTTACCTTTGGGCCGCTTCTTCTTTTTGGCCTTGCCACCAGACTTGTTACTGGGTCTTTGTCTTTTTTGGCTGACTTTCTAGCATCCTTCTTCTTCTGTTGTCCTTGGGTGGCATGGCGAAGCTCAGGGTGGCGACGACCACGGCAGCCTTGCTAAGATGTCGGGAAAAAAGGATGGATTTTAGTTTTCTTACCGTGCTGCCCAGACTAGTCTAAAATTTATGTGGCCCAGGCTACCCTCAGGCCTGTGGCCCTCTTGCTTCTGTTTTCTGAGTGCAGAGAGGGTATACCATCACATCCAGCATAGTTCTTACCTTTGTTAACGTCAAAGAGCAATCTGTGGTGTACCTTGACTCATCCATAGATGGACACTAGGTACATTCTGTGTTTTCACTGCTATGAGAGATATTTTCATCTTTCATTCCAAAGCTTCTGTCTCTTTGTCTTGAATATTGATGACTAGACCATTTGTTACCACGTTTTCAGCCTGGAGTAACTTGAGGTACTTTTCTCCCACCTCTGTAAAGCACGTAGGGCTGCGGGTCTACTATGTGCAAGTGTTCAGCTTGGGCAGCTAACACTAGTTTATGCCTTACAGTCACTTTCCCGCCGGCATTTTACCTGCTGTGTGTGGCCTAGCGCTACAGAGGCAAAACAGACAAACCTCCTCATGATCTCTCCTAGCTGTTGTTCCCTGTCCACTCCTCAGTTCATCGACTGAGTATCGAATCGGAGGTCACAGTCCTCTCATGCCTCAGCTGTAAGTAACTCTGCAGTGACCAGAGCTGCCTTTCTAAAGCAAAAGCATTTGCCGATGGCCTTCACCCAGTCACCTCAGAACTCCTCAGTGTGAATCCTTGTTCTTTATTGCCCAAACCCACGTCTCCACCTTTGTTGTTAGCATTCTGTCTCCATCTCCTACATGCAGTGCTGTGGTTGTATGCAGGATCCTGCGCCTCAGCGTCCTGCCCCGGGCTCTCATGTTCTTTCAGGTTCTGTGCCCTTCTGCATGCGGGTGGCTCAACAGTTATTTATTTAGTGTAGTTTAAGGACCAAAGAGAGATGGCAATTCCAGCACTCTAAAGAGTGCAGGAAGATTGAAAGTTCAAAGGCCAGCATGAGCTACTATGTAGAGATAGATCTTAAAAAGTGTTTAAATCCGAAACCCCCTTTTCAGTTATAAAAATTTACATTTTAGATCATTTTCAGTTGTGGGAATATCATTTCCAAGTTCCACCTGGGGGGGGGGGGCTAAGACTATTTTAGATCTCTTCAGATTAATGCTTCCAATAGACATATAGCCCCAGCTGACCTCAAAGTCACAGAGAGCTTTTTGTCTCTGGCTCCAGAGTGCTGGAGGCCAGCCGTAGCATTTTTTAATTTCTCATAACTCTGTCAAGTTTTTTGTCTGATAAATTGACAAAGAACTTTATATGACAAGACCTTATTTTAGATTATATAATATATAATCTGTTAGTCATATAATTAAAACCCTTTTGTATGCTTGTGAAACTATACTTTGATAAATATACTTAGAGGGAATATGTTAGGGAAAGAAATGCTCATCTTTATGAATTCTGTAACATTCTATAAATATTTTAACATATAGCCATACACACACATGCTATGCACACCTGCGAGAGTAACATTTCTTACAGTTGTTCTTACAGGTTCTTTGGTTACTGCAGAGTTTTGGGTCCATCTGCACGTTGCTGTTTGGCATCATGCCATCTGTAATTACTCGGTATTATTAGATTACCTCTGCTTTCGAAGGAACTGTTTTAGAGACTTAGAGTTACTTCTGGAACTGTTTTTAAAATGTGTTACTACCTGTATTTCTTGTTCTCTGACAGAATGTCAGTTACTTACTGGGTTTTCCCTGTAGTGCTGATTAGGAAACAATATATTCTCTTTCTTTTTGGTTTTTAGAGACTGGGTTTCTCTGTGTAACCCTGGCTGTCCTATAATCACTTTGTAGACCAGGTTGACCTCAAACTCACAGCGATCCACCTGCCTCTGACTCCCAGAGTGCTGTAAAAGTCAGATGTTGAATTCCAAAACGGCATCAGGTTTAATAAATTTAAAAAAAAAAGTCTATCATGCATGCCATTTTAATTTGGGGGCAGCCATTATTCATTATAGAGTTATCACACTTCCCTCAAGTCTCTGTTACTGTCTCAGATGAAGTCCATGTATATGGTGCGTGTGTGTGGCTGTGTGATTTTGTGTGTGTGTCAGTGCTCAGGATTTACTGCAGGGCCCTGTGCATTCTGCACAGTCACTCTGTTGTGAAGTTACGCTGCTCTAGGCTCTTTTTAAAACGTCATTAAGACAGGTCCCACTGGGTCTCCATGGTGGCCTCAAACTTGTGACGTTCCGGCCTCAGCCTCCCAGCAGCTGGGCTTCCAGGTGTGCAACACCAACCTTTCCATCTCGAAGAAGAAGAAGTGGAGGAGGGGAAAAAAAGGTTTTTTTTGTACACTAGTATTTTACTTACATGTCTGGTTATTCACAGCCTGATACCTCAGAGCCGGAGGAAGAAATCAAATCTCCTGGAAACAGTCACAGAAGGTTGTGAGCTACCTGATGTGAGTTCTGGGAACTGAGTACTTCTAGCTGCTAAGCCCTCTTTCCAGCCTTCAACATTCCAGCCTTAATTACTATATATATATATTTTTTTCTTTCTTTTTATTTTTCTTTATGAACTTTGAGAAAATCATTTATTTCACTCTATGAGATTCAGCCAGGTAATTCTACATACCATTTTAAACCCACCCACAGGGAATGATTTTTTTTTTTTTTTTAGGGAATGAGGGAGGGGGCTACAGCTGGGACACAAATAAACTGTAATTAATATAAAAATAAAATAAAAATTATAATGACTATATTTTAAGCTGCTTTTTAATATTTTAAAGTGTTGTAGTCTCAAGTTAGACTTATTCTTAATACAATTGAATATGTTTATGGAGTGCCATGTAATGCTTCCATATGTGTGCTGTTTTGTATGTTGTTTCAATCTGGTCAAACATGTCTATTTTCTCAGACATTTATTTGTTCATTTTGAAATAGGGTCTCAAAAGCCTCAGACCATGATTAAAATTAGGGATCTCCGTGCCTCCATATTCTGACTGTCTCCATCACAGACCTGCTGTACCTAACACATGTTCTTTCTCTGTGGTGAAAATTTTTAGGGTCCTTCCTCTAGGTTTTGAAAGCACACGGGATATTTTCACTATCTGCTGGTGCCCTGCTGCTCAATAGCACAGAGAGAGTTCATATTTCTTCTTACCTGTAACTTCTCTCATTTTCACTCTTTCTCCTTCTCTCTGCCTCTTCCCCCCGTCTGTGTCAGGGGTCAGACCGTGGGCCTCAAGCTTGCTAGGCAAGCGTTCTGCTGCTGTACTACACATCCTCAGCCTCCCCACTTTGGTCGGGCCTGGAATGCACGAGACGGTGACCATGAGCCCCTGGTCTTACCTTCCAGGGCTTGGGATTATAGATAGTAGCACCCATACCAGGCACTCATGCCTTGATTTTTTTTTGCTATTTATTTGAGTGTGTGTGTGTATGTGTGTGTGTGTATGTGCATGCCCGTGCCAGCAGAGACCAGAGGATGGTGTTGACCAGAGGATGAATTGAGCAAGCTACTTTTTGTGCAGTGCCAAATTATGTTTCAGCATTCTGTTTATGCGTTTATTGTACTTGGAAATACACTTTATCCTGGCAACTTATTCCAGCACCAGTAACAAAATTACCAGTGGCCGACAGTTCTGGACATAGACACGTCCTGCAGTGCTTGCGTCTCCTTAACTGTATTCCCTAGGTTTTGGTTTTTGTTGTTGTTTTCTAGACAGGGTTTCTCTGTGTAGTCTTGGCTGTCCTGGCCTCACTTTGTAGACCAGGCTAACCTCAAACTCACAGAGATCGCCTGCCTCTGCCTCCCAAGTTCTGGGATCACAGGCATGCACCCAGCTATGTGGTCCCTAGTTTAATCTTCACAGCACTGTAGAAGACAGGAATTACTAATATCCTGATGATTGGAGAAACTGAGGCATAGAGAAGATTTTAAAGTGAATGACCCTGTGACTGTGTCTAACTTGCTGTGAGTGATGGCCACACAGCTGGTTGAGTGCCTGCTCTGCACACCGCTCTGTCCCACACCACTGCAGCTGTTAGGTGTTTTTCAGCTTCTCTGTCTATGCGTCTGGAGTTCACTGTGAGGAAGCTGTTGCTTGCTTCCATCATTTCCAGCCTCAGGTATTGAAAGAGTGAACAGCAGCTTACGTCTGACCACTGTGATCTTAAATGTTCTCATTTAAAAGTGTAGATGTTAGAAACAAGTTAAACTATAAATGTAAGTGCGGTATTGACTTGAATTCAGCCAAGATTTATGGAGTGTTTTTGACATGCCCAAATCAATACCTGGATTAGTAAACAATACAAAAAAAAGAAAAAAATCTCTGTTTGACCTAGTGGTAGACAAGTTAGATGAACAGAATAAGTGAATCCTAAGTGTGTAGTTCAGAAGACGGTGAATGACAGGATGAACAGTAGAAGGAAAAGAGGTGCTGAGACCAAGACCGTTGGCGTTGCCATGTGATCAGGCGAGGCCATTAGAAGGCACGTTTGAGCAAGGCTTTGAACAGGTAAAACACACTTGCTACTCCTCCAGAGGACCCAAGCTTAGTTCCCCAACACTTTGACCTTCACAGGCGCCTGCACGCATATGCACCTACTCACATGAATGCATACATACCCACATGCCTGCATACATACCCATGTACACGCATATATACATACATACATACATACCCACAGGCATAATACATATATGCCCACATACATGCATATATACATACATACCCACATGCATGTATGCATACATACCTACAGACATACATGTATATGTATATCCATGCATACATACCCACATACATACATGCATATACACACCCACATACATACATACATACACACCCACATACATAGGTGTGCGCATGCATACAGACATACAAACAAGCACACACAATCATATAGTTAAAAATAATAAGAAGCAAAGTAAGATGACAGACTTGGGCCAAGAGCTCACTGCTGAGAGTAAGGACAGGACCTGCCCAGAGCAGAGAGAAACATGAGCAGTCTGTGCACAGATTACGGTGAGACAAGAAGGAGGCCTGAGCAGCAAACAGAACCCCAGAACTCTGGCTTTTTCTGAGCAACATGACAGGTCATTGAAAGGTTGACTATATGAGGGATCAGTTAGATAACATTATTAAAATGTGTAAATTAAACTTGAGAATGGTGTGGGTAGGAGTGTGTCATCTTGAGATTGGAGGGAAATGGTCAGAAATCATCTTTCCTCCTGTTAGTTGAGTTTTCCACTTCTCTGTTGACCAAATGTTGTTTGAACTCTGTTTATACATTTACAATGTCTAGAACTGCTTCTGCTTTTCAAGTAATGGGACAAGACTTAGAAAAGTTCATTTTAGCTCCGTAAGTTGAGGAAAATAGGTAAGAATTAAACACATGCTTCTTGATGCTTAACCCTGGAACTGAGTTTGTATTTTGGTTATTAAAAAAATAAGCATGTTGGTTTACCAAAAACATGTTAGACCCTGTGCTAAGTGAGCCTTTATGTTTGTATTGCTTTGTTACAGATAACGGAAAGTTCTCATTTAAGGTGGTGTGGTTGGACTCAAATCCAGCTTTGCTTCCTTTCCTGGTACTCGCTACCATTTACCCACTTTTGCTAGTTTGCCCAGCAGCTAACCTCTAGGGATGCCTCAGCTGGGCAATACCCCAACCACTCGGCTTAGAAACGCCCACTCAGAATTCTGTTCTGACAGAGAGTGAGGAATCTACATTGAAATCAGTGTGCCCAGAGCAGCATGCACTTTTGACAGAGATAGAGAGGAAGTGATAAGCTCTTTTATCACCTTTAAAATACTAATTCTTTGAGTTGTGTGAGGTGTGATTACTGAATTATGGAATTTACCATAAAGCTTTGTAATTGATTTATGCTTTCCAGCTTCCTAAATAAGTAGTTGCACAGTGGGTAATAATTTATAGCCTCTGTTGTAGCTGACAATCTTCTTTTTGTTTGATAAAATTCCCTTTGACCCTCAAAGCATATTTATGTATTTTCTACCTTTTGAACAACTTAATTAAATGAGAAAATATCTGTCTTTCAGGACTTTCACTTCAGGCATTTATAAATGTAGAAAGAGCTAGTTTGTAACTAAACAAAGATACTGGGTAGAGAGAGTCCCACTCTGCTTGCTGTCTAGTGATTAGGGCTTGTATATGACATTTTAGGATCTGCTGCCGGCAGATAGATTCCATTGTGGACAGTCTGTAAATACCATGAAAAACATACAAGTCTGAGAAGCTGTCCCAGCTGAAGGAACAGCTAAGTCTATTACACAGTCTCAGGTCAACTCAGGGTCAGGGTCAGAGTTAAAAAGGCCTAGAAACAACAGAAAGGAGATCTGAGTACCCCATGAATTTAATTCATAATTATCCATACTGGTTCATGGATCTTAACAAACATAGCTGAAAATGTAAGATGCCAGTAGGGAAAGCAACCTCTTGGTATATGGAACTATATTCTCAATTTTTCTTTGAGTGTTTCAAATGTTTAATGTCAATTATGTGATTTTATAGTTTTTAGAAACTCAGAATTATGTAGAACTTTAAAATTCTGTAACAAAAGTAATTTTTTGCTAGTTAAACTATAGTTTATAAGAAACATTTTCTAGCTTCTTGAGTATGAAGGCTGATCTTTTAAAGTATACATTTGTCCAATCTTCTCAGAAATATCACTGTAAAATACTAGTGTGTATTTCCCTTCTATATTTTTCAGAACACAAATTTTGTAGACATTTAAATGTTTTCATTTTCTTCTGGTTACTAAAAAGACTATTTAAACTTTGTGTCTAGGACTTTAGATTACAGGAAACTCTTTGAGGATTCATCCGTTGTACATGAGATCAGTGTGATTTGTTTGTAGATGTTCAAATGAGTCACCTCCAGGTCATGGAGAGGGTGCCATTTACCACATGTGCTGTTCTGATTAATGTTTTTCATGGGGCTGAGTTTTAAATCAGTAATAACTTATGAAGTTTAGTGGTTGTTCTTGATGTTTCAGTATTACTCCATTCATAATCAGGGTGCTACTTGGCAACTGTATTATAGTCGTTTCATGTGCAGCTACAATGCATACGACCTTTCGCTTTAATGGATGAATTGAAAATAACAAAGTAGAACTTAAGAATTCTAACTGCTGTCAGGTAATACTGTGGCCTCTCTGACCATTGAACCTAGTTTCATAAGATAGCCATAAAAATGTTGCTTAACCTTTAAAATAGTTAAGAGCTGGCGTTTTAAAAGCATTCTGTGCAGCAGTGTGGCTTTGATAGGAGAGAGAGCTTGGCTCTGTTTTTGTGTGTCACAACTAGCTCTTTGGTTGAGCTTTTCTTCTGCAGCTGTAACATAAAATACTTTAAAATGTGACTCCACACTCGGTATTTGAGACTGAGCAACCTGCATTGTATCATGACCCTGCTCATACCGCAGACCTTCTGTAATATGACTCTCAGAGAAAACCCACATCCTATGCATAACCTTACATTTATTTGAAATCTTTATGGAAAGAACCCAGGGAGATTACTAATTGTTTCTGTTATTTCCTTTAGGGTTTTAACCAGTGTTTTTCATTTTAACTAACTGCACTAAAATATCAGTGTCTACTAATTAATTATTTCAAATTCTAGAAGTAACATGTAAAATTTTAATAACTATGTTTCAGGTGAAAATTTTGCTTGTTTGTCAGACATCTGAAGGAAACCCAGACGGGAAAAGCCAGTGGGGCTTAGAGTAGCCAATACATACATGTAATCTAGAATCCATTGGCTGATAGGACACTAGCAAACCACTGCAAGTTTGTACTCTGAGCGACAGTTTTCTTTGAGAAACAATCTTATGTAGTCTGGCCTCGCTTTGGATTCAAGGTCTTCATGCCTGTTCCTGAGGGCTGAACTGAGGCTTGTCCACCGTAGCTGTCTCCAAACATTTTAAACCCATTTTACTAATCACTGTTTGTATTTTTCTTTCTGTTTTAGATTTCCTTTATGCTCTTTAAAAATTTTATGTACTTGTTTATGTTATGGGCAGGTGTGAATGTCGGTGTATGGGTGCCACAGCATGTACATGGGGAGCCAGGACAACTGTGTGGAGTCAGTTCTTCCCTTCTGCCAAGCCAAACTCAGGCTTCACTCCAAGCGCATTTATCTGCTGGCCAGCCTTCTCCTCATTCTTTATGCGAATTCTTTACATGCAAAGCTACAAAATTCCTTTTAGCACAGTATTTTTTCTGTGGTGTGTATGATGCCTAGATACAAAGTCACTTTTAACACAGTGTTTTTATTTTGTTTTCATGGTGTTTATTTGTGTGTGTGTGTATATGTATATGTTTTAGTGCTAGAAATTGAACTGAGTTACCATGTTTTTAACAATTGGTAATCTTATCCATTAATAGAATGGTTAGACTTTGATTTTCTCTGGATTCTTACACATTTTTTAGGAAGAATAAATAACTGCAAGATATATTAAATGGAAAAGAGCAAATCCGAGACAGTATGTTACTATTTAATGTGTTGAGAGTGTATTACAGACAGGTCTCATAAGCGTGTGTGTTAAATATGTGCATATACACTTACTACATTTTAAAATATGCACATGTGGGGCTGGAGAGACGGCTCCAGTTAAAAGTACTCCTGCTCTTCCGCAGGGTTAGTGTCCGGCTCCCAGCCTGCGCTGAGCAGCTCTCACACCTGTGACTGACCACAGCTCTGGAGGTGCCAGCACACGTGCTGCACATGTAAACATGAACATAAGCTTTAAAATAAAACCGCTCACTTGTCTGTATAGAGTATCTATCAATGTGCATATTTAAAAATTTACATAGGGCCATGAAGTGTTTATAGTAAACCCCATTAAAAAGGTTGCAATGTTGCCTCTTAGGAAGGCCTAATGATACAAAAAGAGCCTAGGACATCTCTCTTTACTATATATGAATTATCTGATTGCTGTAACTTTCAAATATTCGTATATTTATTTTAAGGTAACCATTGCTTAGAGAAAACATGAATTATAACTTCCAAATGAAAGGAAAAGCAGCAAAAGAAACAGCAAAATCTCCACACTCCCTGACTTGCCTTAGAGTCCTTGGTCTGTCTGGCTCTGGCCACTTCTCTGGGACATGTTGGCCTCATTTACCTTCACAAGTGAGGTCCGGCAATGCTGCCTGCGTTCTTTGTTGTTATTTGTATTGAGATAGCATCTCACGGTGTAGCCTGGCTAGCCTGTAACTCTCTCTAGACTAGGCTGGCTTGAAACTCACAGAGGTCCGCCTGCCTCTGCCTCTTAGGCTTGCAGCAGTGTACCCAGCTGTCCTCATGGTTACATGCAGGCAGTTGCTATCGTTTCTCCGTACGTTTGTAGCTCTCTGCTGCGCGACTTTCATGTCTGACCTTTTTATCCTTTGAATTTCAGCCTCAAGTCTCCCATTGACCCCTAGTTTTCCATCACCTTTGTGAAAAGCCCAGTTACTTTTCCTTTCTCATCTGCTCTAACCATGGGAGTCGTTTGCTGTATGTGCTGTGGCTAAGTGTAGGTCAAATCCAACTTGGCAGGAGTTGGTTTCCCTGTAGGTTCTGGGGACTGAGTCTAGTCTAGCAGCTTGCCAGTATCTTTACCCTGAGCCTCTTTAGAGCTCTGGATTATATTGTACAGGCCCTTAGCAGTGTTTGAATTACCTTCTTTTTAAAGATTAACCACGCCTTCAATGCCAGCGCTCAGAAAGCAGAGGCAGGCACGTCTCTTTGAGTTTGAGGCCAACACGTTACACCTAGCAAGTTGTAGAGTAGCCAGGGCTATGTAGTAAGACCTTGTCTAAGAAACAAACAACAAACAAACCAGCCCTCAGGTACATAAGTTAGAACTTTGTCTTGTTTAGTTCTGAGTGCCTATTAAATGGCAAGTGCTCAAAAAAAAAAAAAAAAAAAAAAAAAAAAAAAAAAAAAAAAAAAAAAAAGAAAGAAAGAAAAGAAAAGAAAAGAAAAAGATGTGTTGGGTGTGGAAGCAAATGGCTGTAGTTCAGGAGACTGAGATATGACACCTCTAGTTCAGACCAGACGGGCTACATAGCAAACACATGTCTCTAAAAATATGCTTTGCAGTCCAGGCTAGCCTGGACCTTCTAACCCTGCCTCAGCCTCCTACGTGGCAGGATTGTAGATGTGCTGCAGGTGTGCCTTCCACACCAGCCTTTTGATGTGTGTTTTTAATACGATATGGTTCACTCTGGTTCCTCTTTGCTTGGGGGGGGGAAAGTTAAAACAGTGTTTTATTGCCTGTAAGCCCAGCACTCTGGGAGACAGAGGTAGCAGATCACTGGGTTTGAAGCCAGCCTGGTTTACAAAGTGAATCCAGGAAAGCCAAGGCTACATAGAGACCCTGTCTCAGAAGAAAAAATAAAAAAATAAAACAGTGTTTTATTTGGACTTCAGAATTTTTTAGAATAGACTTTAGAATACTTTCATGGAATAATTCATTAATTATTCAATTAGTAATAATTATTATTCAACAATTCCTTAAAAGTTAGAAATTATAATTGTAGAGTGACTTTTGTAGAAATAAGGCTAAAAAGTAGTAAAGTACCAGATATAATCATGAATTTTGTCTGACTCTAGATAAGAAAACATTTAGTCTTTTTGGGAAAATTTGCATAGGAACAGGTTCGATGGTATTATGGAATTACTGTTAATTTCTATCTGCTGTTATGTAAAATAATTGCTTATTCTCAGACAACGCATAATGAAGTATAGAGTAGTGAACGTCGTCATGTCTGCTCTTTCTGTCCAGGGGTCGCAAAGTCTGTGTGCGTCGGTCGTTATGTAGGCAGAGAAAGGAGAACGGTGGAGACACTGTACATTGCATCCAGCTGAAGGCTGTGCGGACGCTGTGTTGTGTCAGCTCTTATTGGTTTGAGAATTTTGAAACCTATCAAGGTCAGGGGAATTCAGGCAGATGTGGTGAAAGACTGTGCTGTTGGCTCCTGTTGTTAACGGCTTCTTGTTGCCCGGGCTGCTGCAGCCGATGGATCTCTTCGGAGCCGCTGGGTCAGAATCTCCAGGATCTTGTTGATCTGATTGTGTAGAATATTTTAAACCTGCAGATTGAAACAGGGCTTTTTCAAATCAGCTGTCTTCCTGTCTAAGGAAGCGCTCTTCCTGTGGCAAGACGGGGTGGGTTACAGCCAGCATCGAAACAGACAAAGAAACAAACAAGAATGGCTGCATACCCATTGCAGTTAATTGGAAATGTTGTCTGGCCAAATGTTGAGACTCTAACGGGTTTGAGGTGCCTGTCTTTCCTTTTTCCTGCCTCCCCAGGATTTTTAGCTTTGTCCCACTAAGCTCACTTTCCCCCAGCCACTTACCAGAGCAGCTTGGTGCTGTCTCTGTCTTAGTTTTGCTGCACTGTGACATGCAAAATCTGACCCCTGAAGCACTCTCTTCAACCTTCTGGGATGGTGCACCACATCTAATTTTCAGTTTTGATTGTGTGTGGGAGTGCAACAGATGTAGGTGAAGGTACTTCTGAATAAAACATCTGCTCTCTACTCGGACCTTAATCATAACTGCATATATCTTTTCTCCCTTCTAGTAAGCCAGCATTTGTTAATTTTTTTTCTAGTGAACCGCCAGAGCTTGACACGTCCTTAGCACATTCTGGCTCTTCCTCTGATTAGAGCTTCCTGTGATGAGGGGATAGAGTGAGTGGCTGCAACGTCAGTGTTACATCTTAGTGCAGTGGCTAAGGTGCATGGGTGTGTTGCACTGTTTACTCCAGTCCATTCTACAAGTGATTTACAAAGTTAGACAGCTTGTCATTTTGCCACAGACATTGATGCTTTTCTTTGTCCAGAGAATTATTTTGTTGTTTACCAAATCTTTGCCTTTTCTTCATTCTTTAGAATAGCTCTTAATTTTTAGTCACAAGATAAATATGTTTGGACTTAGATCCTAAAGAGTTTTTTTTTTTTTTTTTTTTTTTTTTTTTTTTTTTTTTTTTAGTTCCTCCTTATACATTAGCAAATTTTAGTATTTTATGAGCCAGGCGAGGTGGTACACACCTTTAATCCCAGCACTTAGGAGGCAGAGGCAGGTGGATCTTTGAGTTTATGGTGTACAGAGCCAGTTCCAGACCAGTCAGGGCTAAACAGAAAACCCTGTTAAAAGCTGGGTTAACGGAGAAGGGGATTTGAGTTCAAAATTGAGCTATGCTCTGCACAGAGGAACTGGCCAGCGAAAGCTACCATGGAAACAAGTATGAAGTGAAACTGGCAGCAGAGAAGAAAATAAAGACCCCTGACAGCTTTCTTCTGCTTGTGTTTTTAAATATATTTACTCTGGAAATGTAAAGACTTTTGATAAATAAGTTTATGAATCCTGGCTATTTACCATGGTAGTATGCAGTGAAATGTTATTATTTTTCTTATATGTAAAATTGTATTGACATCTGTAACAGAACTGCCATATAATTTGGTTTGGTTTTCCCTTGGTTGAGACAGGTCTTACTGTAGCCTGGCTGGCCAGGAATTCAGGCCTGCTTCGGCAAGCACTGTGTGTCTGGCCGGGACTGAGTGAGATCTGTGGGAAACGGCAGAAGGTTATCCTGACTTAAAATTAGTGAGATATTTTATGTGTATAAGGAGGCCATACTTAGAAATGTTAAATTCATATCTGAAAATTACTGATTTTCAGATGTGGTTGAAGCCAGCAAACTAAGCACGAGTCTTCACACCGCGTATCTCAGAATCCCCTTGTGTAACTTTCTAAGCACACACAATTCAAACTCCAGTCTGAGGTGTTTAAAATGGACAGGCCAGGAGTGATTCCTCAGTCTGAATGCCTATCAAACTCCCAGTGATAGTACTAGTCATCCGTGACATCACTGTTTATAGTCAGATATTCAGTTATTAACAGTAATGAGAATGCTTAGAGAGTAATTTTGTATTGTAGCTAACAGAAAAGCCAACCTAAACTGGCTTACGTAATACAGATTTACTTCCCCTTATACCTTAAGTCCAGAGGTAGAGCAGGCTTCAGTAATCTTTGATTTGGGATCCCAGTTGCTTTGATTCAATAGGCTCTGCCTTCTTGTTTGTTTGTTTGTTTGTTTGTTTGTTTTGGGTTTTTTGTTTGTTTGTTTAGCCTCAGAAGTGTTACTCATGATGGCCCGACAGATGAACTTTGTTTTGTATCTATGTACAAATAGAGTATTTTGTGTCTATATACAGAGGTTTTTTGTGTTTATGTACAAGTAGAATATTTCTCATCCATGGTTACATGCATTTAGAAGTAGAATTTTCCATTTTTAGCATCATATCAGTGTTCAAAGTGATCAATTTTGAAGCATTTTGGGTTTTATATTTTTAAATTAGAGATATTTAACCTGTATGATGACTAAACAATATAAATGAAGAAGTTAATCCTTTGGTCTGTGGAGGTTGTTGATTTTCTTAAGATGTAGTTCTGAAGCTTGAACCCAGCCCTGTGCATTCTAGGCACGCACAAAGCAGCGCACCCAGCCCCCAGGTTCTAGTTTTAGAGTAGACTTTATAGTATTTTGGAGTAGTTTTACGGTCTTCATCTGCTCCCATTATACAGTTCCTAACCTAGTAGGTAAGCTAAGAGTCTAGACTTTGAAAGTTTTTGCTGGAAGCTTTGCACTGTATCTTCTTGTTCTGGACATTGGATACGGGCTGGACATCTCCAGTCTCAAAATTTTAAATATGAAGCTGTTTTGAAGCTTACAAATGCAACAGGTGGAAAATTCTGCACATGACCTATGGATGTCGATTAAATGTAAATGAATTAAACTGTCCCTAGAAAGTGTTTTCCACATATGTGACTGATAAGTGCTTAAAGCGTGTATGTGCTAGGTGTGGGGCTGTGCTCTGAGTCCTAGCACTGAGGAGACCGAGGCAGGAGAGCACAGGCTCAGGGCCTGGGCTTCAAGTCCAGTCAAGACAATGTCTCAGCAAGAAAAAAGCAAAAGTGGCTGGGGACATATATCATGCTGGGTCACCTTCCTAACATGTAAGGCCGTAAGCCCAGGCCCCAGTTTATGAAGACAAACCAGACTACAAAAAGTGCTAAATACATAACTAAATTCCATGTTGTGACTTGCGTTTTGTCTTAAAGACTTCTAAAAAAAAAAAAAAAAAAAAAAAAAGACTTCTCATTTTGCATATGCAGATGTTTCAAAATACAAAATTTTTGGAGAAGGGATAACTTAATCTTTATTGCTTTTCCTATTAAATTCCCAGGAAAATAGAGTGAAAGTATTTATTACTGGAACAACGTGGATTTTTATTTATTTTTGTGTGTCTGTGCTGGGGATCTATCCCAAGTTTTCTCCCCAAATGCCAGCCACCGACTGTGTCAATGAGAGATAGTAAACTCCCAGCCTTCAGCAGGTGGATTTGCCCTGAGCCCCAGGACGGGGCTACTTAGCTAGGCTGGTCTTGGCTAGTGACTGTCGGACTTCAGCTGCCGTGTGCTGGGATTGTGGACGGGAGCCCACGTGCTTAGCACAAAAAGATGGGTTGTAAATGCAAAGTCAGCAAACCTTTGGGGGGTAGATAACTTTTCCACCGGTATAAATGAAACCTGATGTAAACATAGGCACTTTTTCAGCAAGTGCTGTGAGGAAAGGAGGGGTGGATTGTTTGTATTAGAGTGACTTCTTTCCTCTAAGCACTGTGAAGATGTCCACAGGGGCAGTGAAAGCGTTGTGTAATTACCGCATGCAGGTCGCTGTCTGCTGCTCACCATCGTCCTAGCCTTCTTATTTTTTCATGCATTTTAAAGTAACTGGTATTATTCTTTGCTCCTAAACACTTAAGCACACATACTGTTAGTGAAGTGATTGTTGGCTTTCTGGTTAAAAGCTTTATTCGCAGACTCTCTTTGGCTTAAAGCTGAATTCAAATCCTGAGGCAGACATTCTTGTGGTGACACTAGTGGGCTGTTACAGTTACTGCTTTAGACCCTCTCAAGCTTCCTTTACAATCTAACAGAAAGTGCGTGTGTAAGGTCTCCTTGGTGAGAACGTGGAGTGTTGAGATACTAAACCTCTTTACCAATTATTTTACTTAGTAAACCAGTGATCTGCCAATCTGTTGTTATCGGCTAAACCAGGAGAAACCCTCAAGAGTCCAAGTCTCTAAATTTATTAGGGTAGCTGACATTTCCCACTTGCTTATCAGAGACAAACATATGGTGCTACTTAAAAATAGGAAGCCATAAAATAGTGGGAAATCTTAAACATCACATAACAGTGAACTGTTTTAGAAGTGACACTAAGTTAATATGTAATTCTTAGAATATGTAGTTCTTTAATATATTTTACATTGTGTATATATATTGTTTTTATACTGAAATAAAGTATTTACTAAAAGGCATTAGAGAAATATTTCAATGAAAGTCTGTTTACACAGTATTAAAAAAAATCAAGAATTTATAGATCACTTACACAGCTGTCATTAAATAGTATTTAAGATATTTCTGAATGGGCTTTGTTTTCAGTTTTAAAATATTAGTGATCTCTCCCAAGTAGGATATTGAACCAAATATTCATGCAGAGAACACATTGACTGGTGTGCTGCTGCTGTGTGAAAAGAATTCTGAGATTATATTGGAGCTGCTTAATTATTTTTCCCTCAGTTTAGCCTGTGTGTATTAACAGTTGTTATTTGTTTCTAAGTCATATTGAAATCTAGATACATTATCCACTCTAGACATTAGACTTAATTGAATGCAGCATTTTTTTTTTCTTAGAAAATTTTTTCTGACCAGTGAGTACAAGTTCAAGGAACCTGTTCTGATAGTGTTGTTACTGTTTGGGTTTTGAGTACTGAACTAGGACCTGGCTGTGCTGCTGAGGTGTATCTTTTTTTTTTTTTTTTAATTTTTCTTTATTAATTACACTTTATTCACTTTGTATCCCCCCTGTGGTTTTCTCCCTCCTCCCGTCCCAATCCCTCCCTTCCTCCACCCTCTGCATGCATGCCCCTCCCCAAGTCCACTGATAGGGGAGGACTTCTTTTCTTTCCTTCTGATCCTAGTCAATTAGGTCTCGTCAGGAATAGCTGTGTTGTCTTCTTCTGTGGCCTGGTAATGCTGCTTCCCCCTCAGGGGGAGGTAATTACAGATGTAGCCCATGGCAGTTCAGTATCCAGGCTGAGGTGTATCTTGAGCCTTTGTTGTCCTGTTCATTGCTTGGGGCTTTTGTTGACTTGGGGAGGAGTCCATATACGTTTTGGATAGCTCCCTTTTTTCATTAAAATTCTTACATCTTTTTAATATAAGATTTTGTTTTAGATTTATTTATGTTTATTATAAGTGCTTTGCCTCTGTGTATGCATGTAGACCATGTATGTATGTTTGCATGCGACCTGCAGAGATCAGAGAGGGCGTCACATCCTGGAACTGGAGTTACAGATGACTGCGAGCCCCTGGTCTGGGCTTGAGAACTGAACTCCAGTCCACTGTAAGCCATGGCTCCATCCCTCCGTCTGTTATTGTAAAGTATCCTTTCATCAGTGCTGTCTCTCCTCAAAAAAAAAAAAAAAAATCAACTGGTGTAGCAAATTTATTTGTAGCCAAACTCCAATACCCACCTTTGGATGAAACATCTTTGGGCTCAGTTGTTTTAATCAAACTGCTTCCTGCCTTAGCCGAATAGTTTCTCCATTGTCTCCATAGGAGACAGTGGATATGGAATACTGTTATTGTGCAGTCTCCAATTGGCCTAGTCACTGCCACCATTTCCTCCTCCTCCTTTCTTTTTCTTATTTTTTTTAAATTTTGGTTTTTTTGAGACAGGGTTTCTCTGTGTAGCTTTGGCTGTCCTGGACTCGCTCTGTAGACCAGGCTGGCCTTGAACTCACCACAGAGTCCGCCTGCCTCTGCCTCCTGAGTGCTGGGATTAAAGACTAGGGCCACCACTGGGCTCAGTCTTTCAGACTGAAGGTCTTCCTGTGCTTTTACCTTCTTTTTCAAAGGGCTTATCTCAGGTTAATCATCTTATTTGTGTTGAATTTTATGTTGGCTCACATTTTTTAGTGAGTGACTTCACTCTTTACTTAGTCAAGATTGTAAATATGAAAGGATATGAAAATTAGAAACACACACACATACCGAAGGGTTGCTGAAGGCATGCATCTGATGAGTGACTGATACCAGGTTAGTCTGTGGATGAACAGTGGCGTAGTCCAGGGCTGCAGTATGGGATGCCATCACTTCATCTCGGTGAGCACCCCCCCTCTTCACAGCCTCTTCTCCAGGGCGCTCTGCCTTTCTGCTCGCTCATGCCGTCCCCTTTGCTGCACCCTTCTCTTACACTGCGGTTTACTGGTACACTCACTAGTCATCTTTTCTTTTTACTGCGTTGTGCCTGTTCCGTGCCTCTGAAATATTTAAAAAGTAGAATGAATAAAAAAGTGATTTAATATTTATAAACTATTAAATGCCATTTTCAATATATTTAATAGCATAATCTATATGACATATTAAATAAGTTTAGTAAGCAAAGAGTATGATCTGTGTTTTACATTTATATTTTACACATGAATTTGTAGTTGTAGATGTGAAAATATCCATGTGTGTCTATACATATATAATAAATTTTGAAGGCTACAAGCCAAATGACTCAGCTATATTGTCTTTGGATTTTTGAATTATTTGTAAGTTGTTCATTTCAATTTGTTTTAATTTTGAACGAGACATATGTAAAAACATCACAGATTTTAAAATAAATGGTGGTGCACACCTTTAATCCTAGCCCTCAAGGAGGCAGAGGCAAGCAGATCTCTGTGAGTTCGAGCCCAGCCTGGTCTGCAAAGCGAGTCTAGTACAGCTAAGGCTACACAGAGAAACCCTGTCTCAAAAAACCAAATAAACAAACAAAAGCACTTTAGGAGCTAGAGAGATAGCCCAGTGGTTAAGAGCACATGGAGCTCTTACAGAGGACCTGAGTTCTCTTCCCAGAACCAACATGGCAGCTCACAACCACCTGACAGGGAATCTGACACCCTCTTTTGAACGCCATAGGTACTTGTACTCATGTGTAAATACTCACAGACATGTACATATAAACATAAATTTTGTTGTGTATCAAATATGGAAGGATCAAAAATCAGATGCAACTATAAATTATAATAGGAATTTGAAGAACAGGCTCATTAACTTGGATGGTAAATACAAAGAGAAGTAGCATTTTCTCTTGAGCTGCTTTTATAGTGCAGTTCCTTGTTAAGTTGGCAGAAGCTAAAATAAATATGGAAGAAAAGATGAAAACCTGTGAACAAATCCAGGACAGCTGTACCCCTTGGAGCATAAATCTCCTTCCCCATCACCAGTTCTGGTGTTCAGAATGCTTGAATTAGAACAACAACAATGTGTCGCCTGTCTCTAATTCCTATGTAACCACTTTACTCTTTTACTTAAATTTTCTATCAAGAAGTTGGCATGGTGATGCCTGCTTTTAATCCCAGCACTTGGGAGGCAGAGGCAGGCGGATCTCTGTGAGGTCGAGGCCAGCCAGGGCTACACAGTGAGACCTTGTCTCAAAAAGGAAAAGAAATTATAGAAATAGCAACCAGGGTTGTGTTGCATTCTTGCAAGGATGAGAATAGTTTGCGTGTGAGTGCTGTGTTTTTCTGCCAGAGCTCCACGGGAGAAGCCACTCAGAAGACTGAGTGCCCGGTTGGCGGTGGCCAGGTGCACGGGCATTGTTGAGCCTTCACGTATGTGCGATGCTGCTATAGGTGTGAGGGCTTGATCCCCTGGAGAGCCTTGGCTGAGAGGGGCGCAGTGAATTAGCTACCGCTTTTATTGGGAAGTGACAGAAGTGGAGAGGCTTTATTGCTTCACTTCAATGGAAAAGACTTCAGAACTGGTTTTCTAGGGGCCCGATGTGCGGCTCTGGCCTTCTGTTGCCCTCACCTTTTCTCTGGCCATTGGGTCTAGCAGATTTCTAACTCCATGTGAATTCCATTGACTCAGTTCCATGGATCATACTCCACTCAGAGGGGTCCTTTTCTCTTTAAAGAGAAGATGCCAAAAGAAAACAGAAAAAGGCAGTGTGAGGAATAATTTGAGGAAAGGATTTGAAGAAAAGACCAAGTGTAGTTAAGCATGTGATAGTAGCAGCAAAGAGTTCTCACTGGGAGAGCAGCAGGGTAGAGAACTGGCTCCTGACTGCAGGTAGCTACCCACTTTGTTATTGGAACAGTTGTGCTTGCTTCTGCTTTCTACCAAGGATGTTTGAGGAAAGTGTGTGGGCATGAAGTGGAAGACAGACTCGGGTAGGCTTAGAGGGCTGAGGAGGGCCCAAGGTCTCATCTTCTTGGTTTTGAAAGATAGCAAAAGGGATAGTCTGGAAAACATTCTTCCGTGTGGCTCTTTATTCTGAAGGTTCAATACCTAAGAGATTTTGTTTCTTTTTTATGAGAGACAGGGTTTCTCTATGTAGCTTTGACTGTCCTAGACTCGCTTTGTACACCAGACTGGCCTAGAACTCACAGAGACCTGCCTGGCTCTGCCCTCTGAGTGCTGGGATTAAAGATATGTGCCACTGTGCCTGCCTCCTAAGAAAATGTTAAAACTTTCAAAGCCTATAAACACCCAGATACAAGGCAGTTTCCAGGGGCTTGTAGAATTCTCTGAAAACACGGTATACGCCTTGCTGCTCTGTTTTATGTCATTCGGCTTATATTGTTACTGAGGTGTGGCAAAAAAGACCATGCATTCATGCTTGTTAATTATACACATACAGACTGTTATGGGACGGTTGCACTAAAGACTGTTAACTGTGGCTGTCTTCATAGCAGGAAACACCAATAAAAGCAAGCCTGTCCTCTTCTGGTCTCAGGAGCGACTCAGTATGTGAGCAGTACCTCTAGGTAACAGCTTCTAAATGTTTAAAGCATCAACACATGGTTTCCTAATTGTAAACGTTTTAGGCTATTTAAACTGTTTTTCACTCTTTCGGCAGCCATTTTCTAGAAAGTTCACGTGTATTTTCCCTGGTATAAGAAAACTGGCCAGGCGTGGTGGCACATACCTTTAATCTCATCCCGGGGGACACAGAAGCAGGCGCCAGCTGAGATGTACAGGGAGAAGGAAAAGGCAGCTCTTCCCTAACAGCTGTAGCCATGGAAATGGCCCCATCTCTTCTCAGCAAGTGTTAGGATCAGGGGCATCTTTTAAAGACTTATTTCACCTTCCTGTTTGCTCTTGGTTATGTGTGTGCATGTGGGTCTGTGTGGGCTGTGTGCACACAGTATTCTGAAGAGGCCGGACGAGAGTGTCCAGCATGCCGGAGCCTGTGGGCTGGGTTGCAGGCTGCTGGAGAACTGACTCGGGTCCTCCTCGAGGGCAGCGCCCTGAGAAACACTGTGCCATGTCTTTTAAAAAGCAGCTGTATCTCGGGTTCCCGAATATATTCTGAGTGAACTCAGCAGGAGCGTCACACTCCACCCTTCCTGAAGCTCGGAGAACTTCTCCTGTTCTCCAGAAGATTGCAGGTGTAGCTTGACCTCCAGTGGGGCGTCTTGAGCTTTTGGCTGGGTGGCTGGGTGCCGGCTTTTACGGCTTTTATGTTCGGGAGACAAACAACTGCCTGAGGAAAACGTGACATAAATGGCCCTGGAATTTGAGGGTCGTTCTTGTCATCAGAGCACCTGATTGGTAATTAATTTCTAAGACTTTCTCCAGGGTGTGCTTTATAAAGTGTATGGTTGTCCACATCCATTAGGCATTTTTAAGAAATACTCAGTTTAATTCATTGTGAGCTGCTTTTCAGGGCTAGAATGGATTTGATCACAGTTTAGATAAACTGCTGCCCAGTGTCTTAGAATATTTTAGTTCATGATGTAAAACTCGTGTGCTGATTTTCCTCTGTTGTTTGTCACAAACAGCAAGAAGAGGGTAAGCTCCAGGGGCAGCTGAGCAGGTCGGACTCCAACCAGTACGTCAGGGAGCTGAAGGACCAGATAGCGGAGCTGACTCATGAGGTGAGCGAGAAATGCTGCTCTGCACATACTTCTTCCTTCCTCTCCAGATGCAATGCTTTATCACTGCCCTTTTGTGCTAAAAGTTTCTATGAATTCATGATTATAGTTAAGAGCAACTTGTAAGATTGCCTTCCTAGGCAAAGATTTTTTTGTTGTCAAATGTGAGGATTTGCCTTCCCTAAATCTTTAATCATAACAACTTAAAATGTCAGTTACTGACTCAGCCTTATCTTTATAGTGACCTGAAGCCACTTAGAGTTGCCCATGCCCTAACTATTCTTCACCTAGCCGACTGGCTCTGTGCTGCTTGCTGCTGAGGGGAGGGAGTCATTTCTCTTTGACCTCCTTTCCCCCTTCATGGTGCTTGTACCGAGATTGCAAAAAAGGATGCTTGCCTAAGAGCTGTTCAACAGATTTCTTGGTGTGTGGATGCTGTTTAACTGGCACTGGGGCCTCTGATAGCCAGCTGGTGAAGTTGCTCAGACTTTGGCTAGCTCTTTGGCTGGTTTAAATGACTTAGGCTCATCTGTTGACTGGAGAGAATCTTTTTGTTGTGCAGCTTATGTCAGTTTTCTGTTCTTAACTGTTTTCTCATGACACACTCAGAAATACATATAAAATTTATTTTGAATCATAGTAAAATGTTCATTCACAGTAATGACATTTGAAAGGATAGCATAAACTTGATTTGCTTTTAAAAATGAAGAAGAACGGAAACTTCTTGGCCACGAGATGAGCCTAAACCTCAGAGGAACAAGTGTGGACATTGCCCTTTCCTGGTCTACATCCTTCAGTTGAAGGCTGAGTGTTTGCTGAAATAACTTCCTGCAGGTAGTTAATCTAAGAGTGAATTCCTGGTGAAGAGGAAACAACTTAGAACAATTTGATAGATTCACATGTGGTTCAGCTCAGTTTCCTTTGTCATATCAGGGACATTCCTGTCAGGGTTGGTGTTATTCTTGGTAACATTGGAGGGATCATGAGTTTACAGATAATCTTTGCTATTAGTATGTTTTTTAACAAATGACATATGTTTTATCTGGGTATTCTGTAACTCCTTCCTCTGGGAACTTTTCCTTGTGCCCAGGGGATGTTCTTAAGAAGTTCTGACTGAAATAAAGCAAAAAGTGTAAGAAAACTAATATTGTTGGATTAAAATTATGTAAAAATTGATTGTATGCTAGCCTAAAACCAATCAATAGGCATGAATTTTGCTTGTCACATGCTGTGACTGAAAACATAAAAACAAAAACATTTTTCCAAACAAGACAGACAGAAAATTATTCACATGAGAGTTAGCTTTCATGCGTTGATTGATCCATCAGTCTGTTTTTGGAGGCAGGATCTTGCTTTGTCACCTAGGTAGAGTTCAGACTTTTAATTTTTTTGCCTCAGCCTCTAGAGCACTGGGATTATAGGTGTGCACCATGGTGTGTATAGGGGGTGGGTTGTGTGTGTCTCTATATTAGTGACTTTGAAAATTTCTTGTATAAACTTGAAGCGAAAACTAATCTTCAGAGTAGAACGTTCTGTGAAGGAGCTAGATCCAAATTAAAGATTCTGACTCTGGGATGAGATACTGTTCAGAATAGCTGAGACTTTGGGCATCTGAGGGGCCGTGATGGGGGTTGTGGCTCTGGACAGTGCATAGGACGGTTGGGGACCACACACAGGCGCAGAAGTGAGCTGGGAACGTGGTAGGAGCTCAGCTCAGGCAGAGGCTGACTGCAGAGTTAATGTGTCATACGAAGGGAGGGTAGACCAGGTGAAGGATTCTGGTGAGCCTGTTAACCCAGAAGGCATGTAGGAGGCAATGTGAAATCATTCCAGGTATAGCTGGAGATGCTTCTCCATTGTGTTCCCCACGTAGATTTTCATTCATTTGCCTGTTTTAGTTTATCAGAAAAGAGGCTAAAAACAAAACAAAACAAAAAACAGTGAAATTTTAAACCAAGGTACCAGTTGAAATAGCCCAGTAGATGGAAGAGGCGGTTCAGTGGCTAAGAGCGTTTGCTGCTTTTTGCAGAGAACGTGAATTTCAGAGGCTCACAACTGCTTGTCACTCCAGCTCCAGGGGTCCATGTCCCCTCCCGGCTTCTGAGCATCTGTCCATGTGCACATCCCACAGACAGATGCACGTGCACACAATATGAAGGAAGCCTTTAAGAAGAGTAGACAGCACAGGGAGTGGCTAAGAGTGCTTACTGCTCTTGTAGTGGACTCAGGCTCGGTTTCCAGCACCCGTCAGACAGCTTGCAGCCCGCTGTGCCTCCAGATGGACACAAAGTCCTCACAAGCCCACCATGTCACCACTGTGCAGCTCTGTTACCTTTCGAAGGGGATTAAAAGCTGAGTCACTTTTACATTCCGTTTACCTTCTTTGGTACAGCACTTCACAGTTTAAATAACCAAAGTCAACCTGACCTTAATAAAACTTGTATGCTAGAATTTGCTGAATCTTTGGCTTTCAATGTGAAATCTTTCATATAAATATTAATAGTGTATTTGATCATGTAACCATTAACAGTCTCTTTGTTAGCTGATCTCTTTGTACTTATTGATGGGAAACTTGGCACAAGTGGAATTGTGCATTTGACTAGGATGTTGAGTGTGTGGGTGGGGCTGAAGAAGGGGGAGCACAGCGCTTACTTCACTGCTCTGCTTGCCTCTGTGTATTCCCCATGAGGCTTGCAGTCAACCCAAAATGCAGAGGGAGAGGGAGAGAGAGTCTCGACCAGTTTTGTAAGTCTACTTACTTCTGAGAGTCCTGCAACTTAATAGGAAACCACTTTTTTTGGAGTTTATGTTGTCCCAAAGCTGGGTCCCTCTCTCCCGCACCCACCTTCCCCATGACCCTCGTTAGCCTCTCACTTGTGAACTTGCGAGCATTTAAACAGCAGCTTACGTGAGAGTGTTTGTACTGTAGTGAGCAGTACAGTGTTTATTGGGGCCGACCGTCAGTGTCCTAAGAGATGTCCACAGAACAGCAGCATACGGCCTACGAACCTCGGATGGGTGATGACTTATAAGCCAGCACTCAGGAGGTGGAGGCAGGGGGATTATCGGGAGTATGACGCCAGCCCGGGCTACAGAGTAAGAGCTTATCTCCAAAAAAGGAGATGGGCCACATATGTTATGAAAAATAAAAGCCAATGGTTGTCAGTATTTTTTAAAAACAAAACGAACACTAAACAGTGACCTCTGTTGTGCTAGATCATATCATTCTTTATGACAGTTCTTAGCAGGTGGGTGAGGATGGAGCGCGCCTAGCATTTCTGAGGAGCCTGTGGTATGCTGTAGATGCCCCACAGGAACATCTCGGGTGAAGCTCTCCCCTCGGGGCAGTTGGCGGGGTGTACTTAGGCTTGTTTCGCTTCGGTAAGGAAGCGGAAATAACCCACAGTGTAAGTGTCTCGGGTCTTCCCTCCGTGCTCTGGTTGTGCACGTGATGCTCATTTTTAATACTGTCTCCTACTTAAAAGCTGATTCTTCTTACTCTTCTCCCTTTCACTATTAGGACGGCACTTCCAGACATATCCTTAAAGCAGAAAGAAGATACTGGGTTCCCACGCAGCCTGTTTGGTTTTTAACAGTAATTCGAGATTTGTGCTCTATTTATTTACTTGTTTGTGTACTCATTCAGTCATTCATTCATTCACACGTGTGTGTTTGTGTGTGTGTGTAGGGGTTGTTTTAGTTTAGTTTGGTTCCATATTTTTGCATGGCTTTGTTTTCTATCACTAGAAGTGATTGGAAAACTCATCTTCAGGACTGAGAACTTAGAGCCAGGAAGCCTAGGTTCTAGGTCTTTGACACTGATCCTGCAACCTTAAAATGCTCATTTTAAGTGTCCATCCAGTTAGTGAACATTTAAACGTCTTTCAGTTCCCACGCATGCCTTAGACACTGCCTCAATCTGTGACCCTGAAGCAGTTACACTACGTGGTTCTTGAAGGTCCTGAGGCTGGGCTGAGTATGTGAAGCTATGGAGTAGGAAGCTGGACCATAGGGAGGGAGGGAGGCAGCGTGGCCGGGCTGTGGCACAGTCGGGAGCCTGGCCGAGAAGCTGTCAGGTGGTCTCTAGTGTGGGCTAGAGGACCGGCCACAGAAGCTGGAGGACCTGAGTTTGGACCCCAACACCCGACAAAGTGGGTGTGGTTGTGTGTTTTCAGGAGTGGAGACAGGTGTGTGTCTGTTCTTGTTGGCCTCTAGCCAACCTCCAGCTTTAGTAAGAAATCCTTTGTCAGAGGATTAAGGTGGATGGTAACACAAGAAAGCTATGTCTTCTGGCCTCTGCACACATCCCCCCCCCCCCCCCCCGCCCAGTCTGGGCTGCCTACGCTGTATATTAAAGAGGAGAGTAGAAAATAGCCGGGGGGAAAGGGAACATGTTTAGAATAGAGAGGCATATATGTGAAAAGATTTTTAAGGCAAAAGCTCACAAAAGGAGACCAGGAAGGAACATAAAGGTAGGAGAGAAATCAAAAAATGAGGCCCCAAAGCCAGGAGAGAAACTTGACTACTCATTTTGTTCTTCTTTGATATCTAATATATAGACCAGGCTGGCCTTGAATTTGTGGAGATCGGCCTGCCTCTGCCCTCAGGTACTAGGATAAAGGCGTGAACCTCCACACCCAGCAAATAAGTTACTTTTTATGTTACTTTTAAAAAATACAAAGTGCTCATTTTTTTTCCCAAATTAGGGATATTTACTAAATATCAGTTAAAGGAACTTTGCTCTCAGATTTACTAAAGCACAAGGTTTTCAACTGTGCTAGAGGTTTTTAAAGCAGTAAATCATGTGCTTTTCACGAACAGTATCTCTCAGATGCAGTTGGACATGAGATAATCAGATTTTTCTCTCCCACAAAGAGAACAGCTGGAAATGTCTACCAATATGCGTGTCACAGACTGCGTGGTGGTCTGTTGCCTGTCTGATTTAAGTTGTGGTCAGCGTGAGGAACCTGTGATATGATAAGATAGCGTTCGTGAGGTCATGTGGTTTGCGAGCACCCAATCTTTACTGAACAGCCTACAGGTCTCGGGAGGAGGAGGGGGAGGGGGAGGGGGGATCCGTCCCGGCTGAAGGAGGCCTGTGCCCAGCTAGGGGAGGTGGTGTGCATGTTCGGGGACCACGTTGTTGGGAGTGTTGCAGGGCACCCGCTCCTACCCCCTCAGCTGAAGCATTTTCTCTAAGATGAAGCTGCAGGAGGGACCCACCATTTATTCTGTGGAGAACTGCATGGACAAGGTTCACATTATTGAGGATTTTTTATCAGTTAGAAGCTGCTTTCCAGATAGCTGGTTACCTCTTTTCAGCCTGTCAGTGTCTTTGTTGAATCACACATACAGGACGACTAGCAAACAGTCACTTTATCATATAGTCATGCGTGATCAAGTTTGCTCCATGAAGTTTATGGTCCTGTGGGGTTTTGGTGTGTTCACTGAGTAGTACAGCTGTCATCACAGTCAGTTTGAGGGCTCTTTGGGGGCTCTAGAAGAAACCCTGTACCCATTAGTAGCTACTCCTCATTACTCCAGAATTCTTCCCCTCACCCTTAGGCGACACGGATTTCCCTTTCTGCCTCTGTGGAGGTTCCTTGATATTAGGTGTCTATACTTCATTCTTTTACCTTGCCTAATAATGAAAAATATGTATACACCACATTTTGTCTGTTGACTAGTTGATACACATGGCTTATTCTTCTTTTGACTGTCATGAATAATGCTACGTGAACGTCACATACAGACTTCTGTGTGGCCCTTTGTTTGCATGTGAGTATATCTTATAGTAAATTTGTTGGACCGTAAGTCAACTCCACGTTCACCAGCTGAAGAAATGCCACATCTTTCCAAAGCTGACGTGATAGTTTCCATCCCACCGTCTGTGTGTGAGAGGCTCCTGATCTGTCTGGCTGGCACTTGATCTGTTGTGGTGGTGGTGGCCGTCCTGGTAAATGTGAAGGCTGCAGCCTCGTGTAGCCCAGGGTGGCCTCCAATTCACAATTCTCCTCAGGCTCTCAGGTACTGGGAGTCACTGTGGTTCTTAGGGGCATCCCTTGCAAGTCTTAAAGAAGTGTTTTTTCTTTGAATAGCTCGGTTGGCCATTTATATCTTTAGGGAAATGTCTGTTTGGCTCCTTTTCTGATTTTGAAACCCATCTTTGGTTTTTTTGTTTTGTTTTGTTTTTGTTTTTCAAATTTGAGTTTTCAGAGTTTTTTATGCTTTAAGTATACTGTGATCATCAGATATATGATATCTGGGTTTTAAGTCTTTTTTCAGCATATTTGTTAAAGTAGAGCAACTTAACTCTAGCACTAAAATGGTTTTTAGGCTGTCATCCATAGAATATGTCTAGTACGTGTATTTCTAAATTGAACCATAATTTTGACAGAGAAAATGGAGCTTCCTTTAAAGTCTCGGTCTTAACTATGACAGTAGAAGCAAGGTGAAAGAATAGGGAAGCTGTTCACGTTTATGCTTCAAAGAACACCGTCAAGAAAATCAGAATATAATCTTGAAAAAGGGAGATAAAAACCAAAATGGGGAGATGGCTCTGAGGGTGAAAGTGCCTGCTGAATTAGCACCAGGGTCTGAGTTCCCTAGCACCCATGTGAAAAGCCAGGCATGGTGATGTAACCCAACACAAGGGGATGGAGACAGGAACATCCCAGGACTCACTGGCCAGCCAGTCTGGCCAGTTGGTGACTACAGGTTGAGTAAAAGACCTTCCTTATCTCAAAAATAAAAAAATAATAGGGGAAGACACTGGATTTTGACTCTGACTTACAAATGCTCCTGCCTCTGTGTGCCTGCACCCCCCACATAGATGACAGATGGACAGAGATAGATGATAGGTGGATGGATAGAGATGATGATATATAGATAGATTGATAAATAGGTTGATAGAGAGATAGACAGACATCTCTCTGAGAAAAAAATGCAGAAAGCTTTTGGTTTCAGTGTAAAAAGATCAATACCTTATTTACTAAGCAGGTGAAGAATCCGCTGGGTGGAGGTAGCGGCACACCTTTAATACCTGCGGCTGGGAGGCAGAGGCAGGTGGGTTTTTGTATGTCTGGGGCCGGCCTGGTCTACAGAGGGAGTTCTAGGACAGCTAGGGCTACACAGAGACACCCTGTCTCAAACATCCCCCTCCCACGGCTCAGTAGACTATTTTCTAAAATATATCTACAAATGGCCAGTGACCACAAAAAAAAAAAAAAAAAAAAAAAAAAAAAAAAATATATATATATATATATATATATATATATATATTCAGCATCATTAACCATCAGGGAAATGCAAATCAAAACTATAGTAAATTTCCACCTTATACTAACTAGGAACATATAAGCAGATAAGTAAACATTGACAAAGACACGGAGAAATCTAAACTCTGTTCAGGGCAGCTGGGAGGAGAAAATAGTATAGACAATTTGGAAGATAACATTTCTTTTTCTCAAATGGCTAAACATGCTTGCCTCTGTGTGGCAGTTCCACTTCTTTGTACCCAAGGAAAAATGGTATGTCCACACTGAAACATGTGCATGAACATTTATGACATTCTTTATAGTAGCCATGAAACAAAACCAGTTCAGTTCAGGCCCCTGTCCACTGATCAGTGGATACAGTGTGTCTGTACAACAGAAGGGGACGGGGCACCAAAAAAATATTACTGATGTGTGCTGTGACACACAAAAAATAGTGCAAGAAACCAGTCACAGAAGCCCACAAATTCAGCCACACCGCTTACATAAAAGGAACACAGAATAGGAAAAGCCATAGATGAGCAGTTCCCCCGGCCAAGGAGAGGGTAGAGGCAGACGGCATGGGAGCAGAGAGCGCATGGTGGTATCTGTTTGGGTGTTGGAAATATCCTAAGGTTGGTTGTGGTGCCGGCACACAGCCCTGTGGATGGAGTAAGCCCTATTCAAGTCTGCCTGCTGTATCTCAGTACTCCGCCCACCTTTTGCCCTTCATTTTGAAACAAAGTCTCACCGTGTAACCAAGGGTGGCCTCCAACTTAGAATTCTCCCTCCCAGGTTACCTGATGACAGTGTGTGTGCCACAGTACCTTACTGTCTCAATAACCATATTTGAAAATTGATGTTTTTTGTCTTGAAAATTCCCCAGGGTCCATGAATGGTGCTTATTGCAGTATTTAGAGATACTTTGTGCGTAGAGATTTGTCCATCTTTGGAGAATGGATTCATAACTATATCATGTGTCTTGAGTGTTCTGGTACCTTGAAGATGTTAAGGCGACTGTCGTTGGCCTACTGAAAGAGACTTAGCAATTGCAATGCCTGCTACTCAGGGTCGGGTCTTGACTTTCTGTGAACTTGGCTGTCCATCCCACATTTCATTTTCTTTTAGCTACTTAGGTTGGTCATGGCTGCCTAAGTAGACAGTGGGGGCCTGCCACGTGCCAGGTATGTCCTTGACTCCCTCGCTGTGTTAGTGCGGGCAGCACAGCTGTTCCTCAGCTACCTTGTGGGAATTCATGGTGGTATTAAAGTCACCCCGAAGAGGCACTTCACACAGACCACACACCCTGTGAAGGCTAATATGTCCCATCAAGCCAGTAGACCACAGGGGAAATATCCATTGTTTTGTCAAGGCAGTGTTGCAGAGGACTGTGTGGCTGTAGGCTCTCTTGACTCCTGCTCCGTAGTTCCCGTAGCTTTCCTTCTGTCCTTCTTCAGCGTGACCTGAATCTCCGTAGTTCAGCCTCCTCCTTTCGCTCATCTCTCAAGAAATAGGTCCAGGCGCACCAGACTGCTCTTAGTTACAACACATAACACATTCTCAGTCTGGACAGCCCTGGCGTCTCCTGTGGATCTTTGTACACTGGTGTGACAGCCTGACGTCAGGTGGGCGGTCTCCTGCAGACCCAGGTCACTGGTGGCCGGAGCCCGCTCACTCCCTTCTTCAGCGTGCGTCCTTGTCAGAGCACGTTGGCCTCATTTGATGGAATGAAAAAACTCACCAGACGGCTTCAGCAAATCCTGTTAACATAATTCAGTCCACACAGAAAAGAAAAGTTCATGACGGCATCTTGCTAACGGTCTGAGAGTGGTTTTTAATACTTCAGCTAAAGGTTAAATCAAATGAAATGTTCATGGTACTTTGATCTAGCCTTAAAAGTTCAGCGTGAAACAAGTGTGAAGTGATTTATTTCCTGTGATTGGTAAATTTACATAGAGCCTCATATATTCCTGGCCTCCTCACCACTGGCGGTATGCGCTGTCTACATATTGCTAATGGTTTCAGTTCTGTCAAGATCCTCAGCTGCCAGGAAGAAGACTCTCCGCAGTGGCCTCACTTTGCCCACAGGACTGCATGGAGCCTCCTGCGTGTGACAGGCAGAGTCCCTCCTCCTGCTCTGAAACAAGTGGACGAGATCAGTTTCTCCATCCAAACTTGCTGCCCTTTTCACATGTTGGTGCAAAGCTCTTCGCTGCTTCTGAATGCATTTTATACATTTTTAATTAGAATCTTCAATTTCTTATAGTTTCAGTGTTTTTAATGGTTTACTTAATGCTATTTTTTTAAGCTTTAAGTTACTTAGTGTTTCAGGGAAATGTTTCAGCATTTCAATTTTGGCTGCGTGCTGGGACTTGGGCGTACAGTGATTAAGAAGGTATAACCCCTAGATGATCACTTGTATTGGTTTCCTGTTTGAGTTCTCTGGAAGCCTTTTGGTTTGGGTGCTTGCTGTTAGTGTTAATCTTGTCATGTTTATAATGCAGCTTTTTAAAAAATATATATTTATTACAATGTATTCTATAATACTGCTTTTTAAAGAAGCTGATAAGTAAGAAAAATTTAGAGCCTGGTTGTACATACACTTGGAATTCCTGTGCTTGTGAGATCACGGTCACCCTCAGCTTGGCAATGCTGAGGAAAGAAAGAAGGAAGAGAAAATGTAGCATGCCATTTCTCATTTGAATTTATTTTAAATTCTGAAATCTGGAAAAGCTATTCAAAGTATTCTGCAAAGAATCCAACAAAATTATTGTGCAACCACAGGAGGGGAACAAAAGGTGTGTAGCTCAGCAATCCATGTGGCGATCAGATTCGCTTCCGTCCTAGGTGAAGTGTGATGTACAGCTGCTTTGTGCTGTGTCGCCTACAGGGATGTTGTTCAGCTTAACCAGATCTGTGCTTCACAGACATTATACACAAGCACAAGCACATAGATGGAGCTTTGCAGTCTGATATGACTCAATCTTGGAAATTTACTGCAACTGTTGTGCGCTTCGCTCATGGTCACATGACTCACTTCAGTAGTTCCGACCTTGTCTAGTGGTGATCAAAGTTCATTTGGTTAGGGGTTTTTTGTGTGTGTGTATGGCTTTTTCCACTTTGTTGTGGATTGATTGTCTTTCAAAATAACCCAAGGCTCTTTCCTCTTTTTTGAATCTCAGAATGTGGTGCTTGTCTGCACCGTGCAATCTCTGCTCACACACAGGAGAAACAGACATTGAACTTGAAGTAATGTGCATTGTAATCATAAAACGCCATGTGAATAAATATATTCTCATTAATATCTTACTAATTGTATCAATTCCTTTGTTCAGATGTCAGAAACTGGAAAAATATGTCCGTGTCTCTTTAAAATCAAGTGTAAAAATTAACTCCTGACGAGATATGATATCCTAGAATGTGGCTGAAGGAAAGCAAACACAGAAAGAACATGCTATCTCTTTTGACTTATGGGCGCTTGCCCAGGTGGTCAGATTTTCTCAGCACAGATTTCTCCGCCACTTAGGTCTATAGAGAGTCTGTCTAGAGACTCCAGGACTCGGAAACTAGTGTGCGCATTTATTTATCCTAACATTCCCTGGCTCAGTTCCTAGAGTCAACTGACGAGTTTTAACATGCGGACACACTTAACTACTGCAGAGTCTGCGTCTTCTTCCTAAGGCTTCAGTGGTGATTTTAATGTGAAATTTAATGTGAAATAGTTGTAGTGGTTGCTAATAGCTTTTTGTGCTTGAAGTTTTACTATCATGCAGTTAGAAACGCTGCTGTTTCCTGCCAAAGCCTGCATTCGTCAGACTATCAACATAACAGTTTCCTGTTTTCTGATTAACTATACAGCATTTGTGCCTTATTCCTTGCCGGTTTTCTATCTTACCTCCTTTACCAATTGGCAAATGGTTGAGGTTTCTGTGCTTACAGAGATCCTGAGTTCCGATCTGTTGTTGGTGCCAGGCTAAGTTTCACTGATTTTTAAAGCTGTGTCAAGTGTGTTCATTGTTGTACTTATATCCATTCTTCTTGTTCTTACTTTTGCTCTGTTTCTTAATGCACAACATGATGAAGTAGGCCAAATCAGGTAAGAGTCAGTGCCCCGGGGACCCTATGTTAGTGTTTCATCTGTCTCATTGCTGATGTTTTCATCTAACGTGTAACAGGGTGGCATGAGTGTGGGCAGGGCCTTTCCATAAGTCCACCAGCTTTTTAATGTAGTTCATATCTTACTGAATCGGGATGTTGAATTATTGAACTCATTGTAAAGTCATCCATGCAGTATAAGGAGTAAAGAGAGAGAAGTACGAGCTCGGCAGCCAGCACTCCATGTTTGTCTGGAGTGCTTTCTGAGCATCAGGCCTCTCTATGTTCTCAGCCCTGCACAAGGCCCTGTGTTCAGTCCCCAGGGACTGAGTGAGTTACTGAAGCTTTGGCTTTTGTTTAGGCAGGGTCTGTCTCTGTTGCCAGGCTCGGATTACAGGCTGTGCCACTGCACTTGGCTAGTAAGCAGGTTTGTTTGTTATTTTGTTAGTTGGGTTGCATGTGAGCAGCAGCTCTTCTGGTTTTATCACTGTCAAGGATCAAGTTGCCAGTGAGTTTTGAAGCATTTTTGAGTATGTGGGGTTTTTATATACTTTTTTGTGTATGACTATTTTGCCTGCACACACACACACACACACACACACACACACACACACTCACTATGTGCATACCTCATGTTTATGGAGGTCAGAGGAGGGGGTTGTGTCCTCTGAGACTGAAGGTGCAAATGGTTGTGGGCCGCCATGTGGGTGCTGGGAGCCACCCAGGCCCTCTGCGAGAGCAGCCAGTGTTCCTACGCACTGAGCCATCTCCCCAGCCCCTCTGCTTTCCTTCTTGAGACAGGGTCTATCATGGAGCACGGAGCTCAGTGACTCCACTGAACCAGCTGTCCTGTGAGCTCCAAGAGCCCCCTGTCCTCGCCCTCCCCTCGTGTGGAGCTGTAGCTGCTCTCTCTCTAGCACAGCCAGCCTTTAATGCAGTCACAGCCTCACCCTCGGGCAGCCGGCACCTCCCCTGCTGGAGTCTCACTAGGCCCTCGGGGCTGTTAGTAAAGGGTGAGCCGTGCCTGGTGGCGTGGCATTGCCTGAGTTTCAGCAGCTGAGGAGAGGGGGGAGGAAGACTTCAAGGTCGTCTTCAGCTGCAGGCAATAGTCAGCTAAAGTACTATGAATCCACTTGGATCACCAGCCTGGCAAACATTAAGGCAAACCAGAAGTGAACCTTCCAGGCAGTGCTGAGGGTGTGAACTCTCACCACCTTTCTGGCCCGTAGCTTAAACATAGAAATCAAAGTTCTTTAGAACAGCGTGACCCCGGGTGCTGGATCTCATGCTTCTCGATACACACCCTAAAGAGCTGACAGGACACTGAGAGCTGCGTGCTCTCAGTACACAGTGGCTCCTCACGGAGTACTTGTGGCTCCTCGGAGGGTCGTGTGTTGGGAGGATTGGCTAAGAAGATTGTGGTGCAGTCCTGAACGAGTACCACTCAACTGTGGAGGAGGGTGAGGCTAAGAAAGGTGGGTGCACGGCGCTTGGGAAGCGGCTGTGGGCAGGCAGCTTTCCTGGAAAGTAAGGGTGCGCTTATTTCAAGACACGATAAAACGTAGCATTTGTCTCAGGAATGAGTTCTTTTCTAACTTGTCTTTAGTTACATGCTGTTTATATAGTAAGTTTGTAATCAGTCAGCGCCCGATGCAGGCACTGGGGCAGGTGTCAGCCCAGAATGAAATGACTACAAGCACATGGCTGTGGAGGTGTGGAGTTTCTTTTCCCCAGATCCCGTCAGTCTTCTGTGTCCCTTTTGTCCTGCTTCTCTTAGATGCTGAATTTACATCTCCGGTATACTTGACTGGTCCAGTTTTAGCCTGAGGAGTAAGCACAGGTTCAAGCCAGACAAGCTCCCACCCAACCAAGAAGCAGCCTAGAGTTGACACCCACGTGCAAAGGAAAACTTAGATTTCTCCCTTGGACCCTCACTGGGTATACGAGCCACAGCTAATCACACGTAACCAGGCTGACAAATGGACAGGCGGCACACGTGAACTCAGTGACATTTTTGTAGACTTTGTCTTATGTGCTTTGTTTGGGCTTTTATTGTCTTAGTGGTCTTTTGCTTATTATGGGTTCTGATTTTGTATTTTTGTAGGGATGTGTGTGTATATGTGTGTTGTGCTTTCTCTTTTAAAAAATGCAATTCTGGTTTGTTTGCTTTTCTGTTGCCTGTTTTCTAGAGAAAGAGGAAATGGACTGGGTGAGTAGGAAGGTTCTGGGAGAAGTTGGGGGAGGGGAACCATGATCATAAAATGTTGTATAAAAATTATTTTCAATTTAAGAAAAGACTGAAGAATGAAAAACGATAGGAAATAGAGCTGGGCGTGTTGGCCTTGATCTTCTTTGCAGGATAAGCTACCTGAGACGCTTTTGGAGTATCTCAGGACTCCAGAAGAGGGTCCCAGTCACGGTTGCTCTATTTCCATAGCAGATCTTCCTCACTCTCTCTCCCTCCTTCTCTCCTCTCTCCCTCTTTCTCCCCCTGCTTCTTAGTGAATCCTAGAAGTACTTTAGAACACATCAGGAACTTTAAAACCTATGTCTGATTTCATCAGGAGTGTCATAATTAAGGAATTTTTGTTGGGTGGTATTACAAGGATGTTTGTATTCTATTCATCCAAGAATTAATAAAGGCAGTGAGCCTCCAAATAGTTTGTTTAAATTAGCTATACTTTCCAAGACAGATGTCCTGACTCAGCCTGTAAATCTCAGCACTTGGGTGGCTAAGGCACAAAGGACACAAGTTCAAGACTACCTGAGCGCCATAGGCAATAGTTTTCATCAATTGTTTTTAATCCCTGATTGGTCCAGAAGACCATCTGCTAAGACCAGAAACACAAAGGGAGACATCGCCTGGATGAGCAGTGTTTCTCTTCAGATATGCATCACATTTATGCCCAAGCCCTCCCTGTGTCCCCAAAGGAGACGGCTAGTTTAAGCAGAGTGCTCCTGGGACCCTCGTCCAGGGGATGAATTGGCTCATAACCTGCCTGTTCACTGCAAGATGGCATTCACTGGGGCGTCAGCCAAGACAAGGCGCTCACTGTTTGGAAGCTAAAAGTCCTGACATTGAGTTTTTTCTCCTCATGGCTCAGCCCCATTTGGTTTGAACAGAGGGTGTGCCACAGTGGCACTCATTTTCATTCATTCTCTGTCACTCAAGATTAAACCCAAGGCTTCTTGGGAAGTAGACAAGCATTCTACGTCATCTTCAGATCTCTACAGCCATTCTCACACTTAAATATATCAGACAAAAGAAAGCAAAGATTCCAGGATTTCGGTTCATTAGATGGGAGGGATCTTTTTTTTTAACAGACACTGAAGATGTTTCTTGGGAAGAGTGACGCTGGTCTTTTAAAAATAGAATTAGATCTTGAGAGTCTGGTAAGGAGAGTCACAAATGCTGTGTTTACAGCAGAAAGCCAGGCCCTCTCTGCTGCAGAAGCCTGGACACTTCGGGTGCCTTTGCCTGCAGACAGCCCCTTTGAAATCATGCTCATGCCTTGAGATTCCCTGCCCAGGTGCCCGCTCAGTGCCAGGTAGGCCTTCCTCTTCATAAGCTAGTGTGCCCTTTGTAGGCAAAGCTAGGGAAAGAGTGGCTTCAGTCTTACCACATCACCCCCCACCTTCCTTTGTTTCTTACACAATCAAAAAATTCCTCTGCTTTGTTCTGTCAGCGGTTCTCGTGGAGGCGTTAGGCATCACCCCTTGTGTTGAGAAACTGAGTCCTCAACCCGCAGTTAATTCTCTGTAGTTACAGCATCCATCCGATAAAGGCTACACTGTCTCAACTCTAGGACATTTTTGTTAGAGCAGAGGAGAACCACGGTTTTCCAAACAATTGACAAGTTGTGGTTCTGCCGTGCCCCTCCTCTGTAACAGCCAGGAAGAAGGAAGGCACGTGTCCCACAATATTACCTCAGAAGGACTGGGGAAGAAAAGAGAAAGGAAGAGATTAACTGAACTCGACAGGCAGAGCTATAAATCATGTGTTGCAATCTGGCGGGGTGGGGGTGGGGGGGAGCTGCACCAGAGCCCAGGGCTGGAATAAAGCTCTGGGTCTCGAGACCCCGAGAGATTATTGCTCTGTGCCCTCTTGTTCACGATCTGTGCTCAGTTGTGGTGCTCTGAGAGGCCACATGTTAACTCTGGTGTCACTGTCCCTCAGTCTAATCCAGGGCAGGGCAGAAGGACGACTCAGCTAGACACCTGTCCTCAGCTGAGGACCCCTTCTTCTGCGCTGTCTTCACGTCTTCCTGGAAGTCTTGTCAGGAAGCTGGGAGGCAGCGTGGCAAGGCTACAATGGCCTTTCTCTCTGAACCGTTAGTTTTGAAAGTGTTTGTAACATTTCCTGCCTATTTCGCATAGCCTTTATCTCAAGATTTGAAAGCTAGCGACTAGGAGTTTGTTACTGAGAACAAGGATAAAGGTTGATGAGGGTAGGAGCATGAAGTATCTCTTATATGCTGTTTAATCCTCAAGATAATTGGTGGCTAATTATTCTTTGCTGTTTTTAATTCTGCATTTTTATAGGGGAATCAGACACAGTATACAGGACAAATGAAAGTCAAAAGTATCGTTATATTTGCAGCATAAATTCCCAAGGGCAGGATTGGTATCTAATACTGTGGTAAGAGAGTTGGTGCCATGGTGGTGAGTGTGGGGCTTTGATGGAATTTAAGCAGCGGCAGCTCAGGCTCTGCGAGCAGCAGCCGCCGACTCTGGGAGAGGTGCTTTTGGAGAATGTACTTGAATGGAGAGAGAGCAGTTGTTAGCTGCAGGATGGCCTTTGCCTTCTCAGCCTCCCTATATGAGACTGGCCGTGGAAATCTCTAGGGAGGGAGAGAACCAAAATCTGGTTGCCAAAGAAAAAAGGAAGGGAAAAGTATTAACCCCCTTGAAAGAAGTCAGATGTCTCCCTGAATTACAGAGAGAGAAAGCAGAGGGGACACACACGCTGGGCTAGGCGCCTGGATTTGAGTGTTAGCGTGTGGTGGCCTTTGGAGCTGGAGGCTGTCCCCTGTGTTTCACGCTGGCCTTGAACTTCTCACGTAGTTGAGAGTAGCATTAAATTCCTGCCTCCACCTCCCAGTGTTTATGAATCGTGGGGTACAACACAGAGCTGTGTGTATGCCAGCAAACGCTCAACCAGCTGAGCCCTACCCCAGCTCCAAGACCCAAAACTTGAACCATTTCTGAATCATGTTTATCATTTATAGAATTGTGGTGACATGCTTTCAAGATGGTGTGTGACGTAAGTGGTCTCTAAGCTCGTACCTCCTAGAAATGCAGCCGATATTTGCAGGTGAAGTGGTAGAGTGTCTGTGGCTCCCCTCAGAATACTCCAGGGACAAGGGTGCAGACAGACAGACAACTATGGTGTGTGTCAAAATCAGGCAGTGCATACACGGGTGCACACTGTCTTTAGCACAGTAAAGTTTGAGTTGAAATTGAAACTCTGTTAGCTGTAAAATCTGAGCAGTTCCTCTCACGTTTCCATTTCCTAATCTGTAGGATGAGAATAGTTAATCTACATAAGACGGTTAGAGTCAGTTAGCATGAGTTAGGTCCCATTAGATAACACAGAAAGCGTTCAAAAACCATATGTCTGTGAGTAAAGAGAGCAAGGCATTGTCTTCCTTGAGTATAAATTATCTGCTTTTTCACGGGACAGTCGGGTGTGCTTCCGTCTGAGTACATCAGTAACCTGGATTTTGTTCTCAACAGCTCAGGTGCCTGAAAGGCCAGCGCAGCTTCTCCCGCCAGCCACCTTTTGATGGCGTCCACATCGTCAGCCACTTACTGGGAGATGATGATTCGTTCCACTCCTCGGACGAAGACTTTATAGACAGTCCCTTACAGGAACGCGGAATTGCTTTCCCCGTGCACGGGAAGTCTGGCCCCGTGTCCCTGGATCCCGGCTTGGCAGACGGCAGTGAGAGCGAAGCAGAAGACGGTGCGCTGGGAATGCAAGGGGGTGACGGCGAGGGTCCCGAGGAACAGCCCCCACAAAGAGAGTCCTACTCAACCACCGTGTGACCGGGACTGAGACAGCCTGAGGCCCTGAGGGCAGCAGCGTCCCGGGGGCGAGTTGGCGTCCCTCCGGTGTCCTGTGTACCTGTGTGTACGCACACTCGTGTGTTTCAGTCTCGTCTGACTGTCTTTGCCAAATGTTCACTGAGTTTCCATTGCCACAGGAGACTGAACTGTGCTAACTGGTAAATGGGGTTCTAACAGTATTACAGAATATTAGTTTTTCCTAGTTAGAAAATACTGCTGTGTCTAAATGTGAGAACCATTTAAAAATTCAGGACAGTGGGAAATTGGATTTTCTTTACACAAAACTGTTCTTGTGCAATATTCTATGCTCATTGAACAAACTGTACATTTGTGTTTATCAGTTTGTTTCTGAGGGAGCCGTCTCTAGACAAATCGACCAAAACATCGGTGTGATTTAACTTGTGTGCGGAGGATATTTGTTTCTTCACTAAATTGCAGCTTTGTTAGTGGGCCTTTGAAGACTGTCAGATACAAACACCTTTTTTTCCTCTGTGTAATTCCTAAGCACAGAGTCATTGTCTGTTCTGAAAGGCTTTTGTTTTAGTTTTTAAGTTGAATGTGTGTCGTACTTGTATGTGTCACGGAACAGTAGCGGGCACAGGCACACTGTTTGTACATACGTACTAACCTCTGCCCCCAGCAGTGCACGTCCTGTCCCATGGGTAGCAGATGCTGGCAGTGGCGGCTCTCAGCACTCTAACGGGACTTCTGTAAATAACACGGAAAGAGAAGACTAAGAACAAACCAGACACTACTGTTTTAGCAGCTGTAGCCACTTGCTCAGCTCCGCACTAGCAGGCTCATAGCTGGGGGCTGTTCAAACACTACTGCTCAAGTCCTTCACTCATCTTTAACCGATAAAACTTTTTATGCTAATCTACTTAATAGAATTTAGCACTAGGATAAGGTCCAAGATACAAGCAAATAATATCTGAAAAAAAATCTGTGAGATTGTATTTAAGTTCTCTAGTTTCTAATCAACAGGTAAAGCCATAAGAAACCTTTATTCCTAGTCATTCCCTGGTGTTTAGACTTTCTCTGGAAAGCTGAATGCCTGTTGTTTGTGAATTGAGAGATGATGCCTGTGGGAAGGCCACAGGCCTGTGCTGGCCGGATGCTTCCCACCCTCATTTTTGCTAGCAGTTTATGAAAGGAAGAGCCATAGTGGAAAATAGAATTCCGTGTATAAAAGTACATTTTTGCACAGAATGTTGCATACATAAAAATATTTTATGAAATGGAGTAGAAGCAGCAAAAGTAGTTTTCTTTCTCCAACTATGTAACGCCTTATGCTGCATTGTGGGCTAGGCTTTCCCAGCAAGACTGTCCTAGCTGCTCTCTTGCCTGACAGATGACATTGGAAAATGCCTATGTCCAGAGCACCCACCAAACTCTAGTATGTAATTTACCTGTGATCATAAGCTAGTTATTTAAGGTATTCAGAGCTCTCCGGGCTTTTCAAAAGCTCTAGCTGACATTTTCAGCTCCCTGCCCTCTGGCAGTGTTAGTTCCCCGAGTTTCTGCTGTAGAGATGGGCGTGATCATTGCAGCTGAGTCTCGGTCAGGGGCCAGGGTCCTGCTCTTGGGCTTGAGGGCACTGCCAGGGTCTGTCCCTCAGGGAGTTCTCTGTGGTGTGTGCTGACAGTTGCCCAGTGAGGTGAGAGGCCTGTAGCCCTGTTATTTTTCTAGCCCCTCCTCGGGAAACCTGTTTGGGGCCAGCAGTGTGGCTCAGAAGGTAGAATGCTTGCCTGCTGTGCCCAAGGCCCAGAGTTCAAGCCCAGCACCAACAGCAGACAGACAGTGCAGAGCCTCCTACCAGCCCTGCTGGTTTGGATTAGGGGTGAAGCAGCTCTGTTAATTAAAGCTTCGTTCACTGATGCTCTTGTGATTTCCAGTGGAGTGCTAGCAGCAGCAGCTCTTCAGGGTCTTGGAGTCAAGTGGGGTGCAGTGTGCAAACCTCATTCATTCCCTGCTACTCAGGAAGCAGAGGCAGGAAGCATGCTTGAGGACAGGACCAGCCTGGATAACATAGTAAGATTTTTGTCTCAAAAAAATGTTAAATTTCACATACCCCTGAGAAAGATGTAAAGTCTTTCTGGCCATACTGTGCCCCAGTCTGACTCCGTATCATTCAAATTGATGTAAGAATATTGTGAAGACTCTGAAGCCTGGACTGTTCTGCTGGTGGATTTCATTTCATGTAATATTTTTGTGTCTTTCGAATGGTGCCTACTCACACACTTAGACTTGAAGGTGCGCCAGGGGAGTGATGGAGATGGTGACAGATGATAGAAAGTCTTGCTCTCTGGGCAGAGCAAGCACCTTGCTTTCCTTACCACCCAGGCACTAGGCTCCAGAAGGCGCTTCAGCAGACTTCCCGGGGCCTTTCACACGGTGGGCAAGCTCTCTACTGCTAAGCCACACGGTCAGTGCATACATGTTCTGTGTGGAAAAGAGGCCAAAGAGATTGTTTCATTCAACTTTTACTCTGGTTTTTGTTTGAGTTTTTTGTTTTTATTTTGGCTAGTTGGCAGCCACTCAGCATTTGCTGATTGATTGAAACGTCGTATTTCACCCAGCTGGCCACTCACGATGAGAGAAAAAAGCCTTTTCCAGCCCTGAGCGCAGTGCAGCTTGTTCATTCCGGGCAGGGCCTTTGATGAGAATAATGTCTGCTGCTTTCGAAGCATGGTACTCCTGGCATCATGAAGCCATTTGGTTCCTCAGTCACCATCTGCATAACGTAATGTCATAGTCACCTTTTGAAAAATTAAGAATATCAATTATTTTGGTAAACTTCATGGCCAGTGTGGTTATTGCACCAAGACATCAAATGGCCAGCGTGTAGCCTCAGTAACTCACTAAAGCGATGAGTTTTACCTTGAAAGTTTTTGCTGCTTTAGATTAGCAAACAATTTTTAATTTCTTTTTAATTCTGAAATTAATTAAAATTATTTCTCATTGAAAGTAGGGTAGATGCTATTTAAAATCCAACTTTTTCCATTACATCCATGACTCTACACACCTCTTCAGTCCAGAGAAGCGTTGACACAGTGAAACATTAGACGTGAAAATTTACAAATGTATTTCATCGTACTGTTGGGTTTTTATTGTAACACTGTATGATAACCTAAAATGTTTACTTGTGCCTTTGCTTTAAATAATTAAAGTTTCTTGTTTTACAAGACTTTGTTTCTTTAAATTATTAACTTTAAGAGGGAAGGGGCCACAGAGTCCTGGTGGAGTGTCATGGCTGAGGTGTGTGCTCCCCCCCCCCCCCCCCCCCCGCCGTGGGCTTGTTGCCTGCTCTGTGTGCACAGTGCCAAGCAACCTAGATGGGACTGGCACCCAGAAGTTATTCTCAGTCTCAGATATCCAGACCCGCTTCCTTCCAGAACATGGTGTTACGTCTCAGCGGCAGTATTTTTATCACAGATAGGTTAGTGAAGGTGTTATCAGTGACTGTTAGCACGCTCAGGTATGCGTGATTTAGATAGCGCTGGGTGGCTGCTGCGGGATGAGCTTGTTCATTCAGAAGCAGCAGCTCCGCCTGATGGGGACACGCGACAGGAACAGATTTCTCAGCCAGGCTTGTCTACCTTGGAACTGTTCGCTTTGTGTTCCAGTCTTTGATGGGATCCGAAGCGTCTTCCCGATAGATGCCAGCAGCACCCATGCCTTCAGCTGAGGCGAAATGTCTCCAGGTGTGGGCAGAGGAGGAAGCCCTGTGCGTGAAGTCCCAAGTGAGTGTGCTGTTGACTCGGGCACACACTTACCAAGGACCCCAAAGCTTCGGGCCCACGACTTCTTCCTCTGTAGTGTGAGGCTCAGAGAAATGGCGAGATCTTCCTCTGCTTTTAAGTGTATACAGGAAATAGCCACCATGGCTCTGTCCCCCAGGTGTTGATGGAAACCTCTGCAGAGACTGTGCTACCGAGACTAGCTAACTGTTCGCTTGACCTTCATCTGAAGGCGGCACACACACACACACCCCCCCCCCCCCCCCCCCCCCCCGTTCCGCCGTGTGCACCAACGCTGCCTCTCCAGCTGTGGATGATAAACGTGCTGAGGCTTCTTCAGAGCGCAGTCCATCTGGCCCCAGCTTGTCTGTGTTGGTCTTTTTCATTTCCTCACCACTCCAGTCAGATCTGTCCCTGGAGCTATGCAAAGGATGTGTCGTCCAGACATTGTGACAAAGAGGACAGAATGAAAGTCACTCCAAACTTAGAAATTTACAAGAACATGAAGAAAGCCAATAGGGTCATATGTAAGAACGTATGTACCCCTCAAAGACACAGGGAAAATTAGAATCTATTTCTAGCAGTCATTTGGAAAAGGGAACCATGAACTGCAGTGGGCACCATTTCTGTTAGGATGGCTATCTGCTGGCGCACCTTTTTAAAAAAACTTTTATTTACATTTCTTTATCTTTTTTCTCCCTTCTCCACCCCAATCCCTTCCAACACCCCGACACCAGGTAGGAGAGAGAAAGGTTAGTGGGAGAGGAGAGCGCAGTTCTGTTAGCTGCTTCCTACTGGTCAGGGTCCTCTGGTTCCTTGGAGCCAGTCCAGTCCTCACTTCAGGAGATCTCCAACTTCTTGTCTCACAACAGCAACAGGAGCAGCAAGGGGGAAGCAGCAGCAGCCTTGTTCTTTCTCTTCTCTACACTCTCTGGGCTCTGGCATTTGTTCTCTCTCCAGAGTCCTCAGATTTAAACTATCTGAGGCTGGCAAAGAGCTCCTCTCAGAGCCCGCCTGAGGAAAATAGTCTGCTGCTGTGACCATCTGAATCAGCCCCACAGCCCACACCTGGGACCAAAGCAAAAACAGGTTTATATCCACAACAGTTATCCAAAACAAAAAATAGGCATGGAGGCATGTCCCTGCCCCAGCTGTCAGGGTCCTGAGGCAGGAGGATTGTTGCAGCCCAGAAATTTGAGCTACACCTGGATAACCTCATCAAACCGCATCTTGGAAAAGGAAAAGATGAACGGGGAAATAACTAAAAGGCTGGCAGTGGAGAGTCGCTGCTGGCCCGACTGCGTGGGACAGCTCAGCGCTTCCGAAAAGAGTTAATGTTCCCGTGCAACCTCTCCATTCTAGAGAGATGCTTGAAGCAGGGCTCAGGTGCTTGTACCCCACAGCGGGAACCCCTGTCCATCAAGAGCTGAGCGGAGGTTGGTGCTTAGGTTTTATGTTCTTTGGACCTGGCCAAAATGTTAGAAGAATGGGTGTGCGCATGCGTGGTGTGTGCGTGCGAGCATACGTACACGTGCAGGCATGTGCATGCACAGGGTTGGGCCTTCTGCACGTCATTCACCTTATTCCCTTAGCACATCATCTCATTGCAGCTGGCTCCTCGGGGAGGCCCCATCTCTGGCCTTCGGGTCAGAAGGCCCATGCCAGGACCTCCCATCCGACATGTCCCTACCAGAGCCCATGAGGCTGGCTCCTGCCTCCTTCAGGACCCTGCTTGGTGTCACCTCCAGGAAGCCCTCTCTAGGCCTTTGTTCAGCGTCCACTTTTTTTGTATTTGTTGGAGGGCTCGTGCCCAGAACCCATGTGAAGGTCAGAGGGCAGCCTGCAGGAATTGGTCATCCCCTTCCATGTTCTGGGTCCCAGGCACTGAAGTTGGGTCCTCAGTTAACAGCAAGCACCTCCCACTGAGCCATCTCACCGGCCCCAGCTTCCCCCTTCTCTGCAACACTGGGTGACCTGCGCCTCTCACCCGTCCTCTACTTATTGATTCTTCGCACGTCAAATGCCAACAATGTCCCTTCCTCCTGTCCCTAAGGCTCATACGCGAAGCGCCTTGAAACCTTTTCTGGATGGAGTAATGCTGGAGTAGTTCATTCTACCTGAGTTTCTAGCAGAATTAAATGGTGAAATGGAAAACCCAGAGGTGCAGTGCAGCTGGCCCACCTGTGGGCATTTGATTACTGGAAGCTGCCCAGCCGCCGCGGAGATGGAGGTAGGCCAGGCTGCTGTCACTGGAGGGCGGGGAACCAGAGGTGTGCTTGTCAGGAAACCCTGCGGGACTCCAGAGATGGCAGCTGCTTAGCCCGCAGGCTGGGCTGTACCTCTGTGCGGTTCTTGCCCAGTGTGTGAGGAACTGTTTGGGAAGGACCAGGAGGGGTGGCCTCATTGGAGGAGGTGTGTCACTGGGCTCTGAGCTTTCAAAAGACTCCTTGCCTGCTGCCCTGCTTCCCACCATGGTGGTCGAGGCCTCACTCTCTAAAAGCGTGAGCCCCCAATTTAAGTGCTCTCTTGGTCTTGGTGGTTTGTCATGGCAATAGAAAAGTAACTAAGCCATATTCCAGGCACCTCAGAGAGCAAGTGTGCTAGCACAGTCTGGACCCTGGGCACTTCGGAGGAGGGTCACAAGTTCAAGGTCATCCTCTGCTACAAGGCAAATTCAAGACCAGTCTAGGCTACATGAGAGTGTCTCAGAAAGCAACAAAATACCCAGCAGCTTAGAGGGGACCTCTTCTGAATGTACCCCAGCTGCAATGCTGTCTGTTCATGCCTGTGACATACCTGGTGAGGGCTGTGGCTGTTTTCCAAAGCTTTGGAAGCAGAGCCTAATGCAGTGTGCCCCCGAGGGCGGAGCTCGGGTCAGAGAGCCTTCCTCGGAGCCCTCAGAGAAGCTGCTGCAGCCGCCCTCACCCCACTCGGCCACGGACAGCCGATTCTTCAGAGTCCATGTGCACCACAGGAGGGTGGAAAGATGCTGGCTGACTTGAAAGATGTTTCTCTGATTTGTTTTACAGGAAGTGCTTCTGTACACATGAGAGGCTGTGGGTCTCGAGGCACTGTGGCAGTTGAATGCACCTGGGAGCTGCCAACTGCCCCGCTGCTGCCACTGTGGGCAGGCCAGGCGGGCAGCCAGTCAGCGCTGTGCCTGGAGCCTCGTCTGCTCCCTCCGGGCAGGCTGTCTGGCTCTGCCCTTCTGCTGTGGGCCTGCAGTCAGCCTCCAGGTACACCCAGGGCCTGCCCTAGCCAGCCTAAATCTTCCTTGTGGGGAGAAAAGAGGGCACTCCGTTCCCCGTCCTGGAAATCCAGCCAGCCCTGCACCAGTCAGTGGAGCCTGGGGCTAGACCACACTAAGTGTGTGGAGAGCTCTGGCCTGGAGTCACGGCCAGCAGAGTTCTTACCTGGCAGAGTTCGGTCCATAGCACCAATCAGCGAGGCCTGGTGGTGTGTCCCTGTAATTCCAGCACCTAGGAGGTGGACACAGAAGGATCAGAAACTCAAGGCCATCCTTGGCTACATATTGGGTTTGAGGCCAGCCTGGGCTACATGAGACCCTTTCTCAAAAGAGCGAAAAAACCAGTTTTTAAAAGGCCTTGAAGAATGAGATGTTCACCGTGCGTCTGACACCAGCCGCTCCAGTACATACTCTCACCCTCCGGGCCGTGGCTGCCTCTGTCTCCGCTCTCAGCCCAGCATGGCCGAGCGCTGTCACAACTGCCCAGGTGAGGCAGAGGAAACCGTCAGGCACGGGAAGCACAGATTTTACAACGGAGAAGCTGATGCTGGTCCTCAGCACCCAGTCAGTGTAGAGGCTCAAGCCAGGTCCTGCTCGCTTCCCTCGTCTGGTAAACTGCCTTTCCTTGTGTGTGTCTGTGTGTGTACGTGTGTGCATGTGTGTGAGTGCGTGTGTATGTGTGTGTGTGTGTGAGTGCATGTGTGTGCTTCACTAATTTCTCTAAAATAGGGGTTGTTTATTTGTGGGTCAAATCTGCCTGTTCCTCCCCAAATGCCCTTTGGTGAGAGTAGAGACAAAGCCCAAACCACCCAGCAGAGCCCAAATGACTGGGCAGGAAGGAAGCCTGTAAGAGAGATGGCCAGGGCCGGAGAGAAGGCTCTGGGGTCAAAGGGCACTTGCAGTCCTTACAGAGGCCCCAGCTTTGGTTCCCAGCACCCACACCATGGTTCACATCGTCTGTGAGCTCCTATGTGTATATATATGCAGGCAATCTACAAAAGGAGGGAGGAGAGAGAGGGAGGAGGAGGAAGGGAGGGAGGAGAGGGAGGGAGGAGAGAGAGGGAGGGAGGAGAGAGAGGGAGGAGAAGGGAGGGAGGAAGGGAGGGAGGAGAGAGAGGGAAGGAGAGGACAGAGGGAGTGGGAGGGAGGGAGAGGAAGGGAGAGAGGGAGGAGAGAGAGGGAGGGAGAGGAAGGGAGGGAGGGAGGGAGAAGAGAGAGGGAGGAGGAGGAAGGGAGGAAGGAGAGAGAGGGAGGAGGAGGAAGGGAGGGAGGAGAGAGAGGGAGGAGGAGGAAGGGAGGGAGGAGAGAGAGGGAGGGAGAGAGAGGGAGGAAGGAGGGAGAGGGAGGAGAAATGGCCTCTTTAACTCACTGTGCCTCACAGTCCATATCCAAATATACGGATGGCTGACATTAGAACCTGTGGCTCACTCACAGAATAAAGTACACAGAAGGTTTTTAAGAGGCTGGAATTGGCAACAACTTGCTGAATAAGACCCTAGGACCTCAGGAAGTAACTGCCAGAACTGGCAGGTGAGCGGCCCTGCAGGAGGGAGGTACTTGCCAGAGAGAGACCCTGCCAGTCTTTTATCTGACCGGATTAATATCCAGAATTAAAAACTAACCAATCAAACGGCAAAAGAACAAATAATCAACGAATGACAAATGAACAGGCAGCTCACAAATGGTCAGAGATTCCATGGAAAAATGTTCAATCTCTTTAATGACAAGAGAAATGCAAAACAAAGCTACACTGAACTACTCTTCCACACTAGTCACAGTGGCTGTTACCAAAAAAACAGAACCAAACCAACAAAAACAAACACACTGGCAAGAATACAAGGCCTGGGGACACTTCCAGACATTGGTCAGATTATGAATGATTTATCCACCATGGAATTCAGTATGGAGAACCTCAAAATACCCAAACGAAGATCCCTTAGGATCCATCACGCGGCAGAGACCCTGCACCCGGGGCCTATTGGTCAACAGCCACAGTAGCCAAGTCGTCCATCAATGAGTAAAGAGAATGGGTTATAATTTACCATGAAATATTAGTCTTGAAGAATAAAACTCATCAGCAGAGAGATGGAAGGAGTGGCAGATGATTACAATAAGCAAAGAAAGCTAGATTCATGAGACAAACGGCGTGTTTCCCTTCATATGTAGAATTAGGACATGAGAGCGGAAGGGAAATGATTTGGGAAGAGGAAGGGACCAATTGAAGGCTAAGAGAGTGAAAGCAATGGGCACAGGAATATGGTCCAAGTGTATTACACACATGATATATATGTGTCTGAAAATGTCATAATGAGACTCATTATGATAAAAAAAACTGAATATTTTAAAATTCCACTTTCAGAAAAACACAAGTATACTTTTTTATCTTATTAAGCTTTTTTATTTTTATTAATTACAGTTTATTCACTTTGTATCCCCCTGTAGCTCCCTCCCTCCTCTCCTCCTAATCCTACCCTCCCTCCCCCTTCTCCACCCATGCCCCTCCCCCCAGTCCACTGATAAGGGAGGACTTCCTCTCCATCCTTCTGATCTTAGTCTATCAGTCTCATCAGGACTGGCTGCATTGTCTTCCTCTGTGGCCTGGTAAGGCTGCTCCACCCTCAGGGGGAGGTGATCAAAGACCAGGCCAATCAGTTCATGTCAGAGACAATCCCTGCTCCCATTACTAGGGAATGCACTTGGACACTGAACTGCCATAGGCTACATCTGTGCAGGGGTTCTAGTTTATCTCCATGCATGGTCCTTGGTTGGAGTATCAGTCTCAGAAAAGACCCCTGGGCCCAGATATTTTGGTTCTGTTGCTCTCCTTGTGGAGCTCCTATCCCCTCAGGTCTTTTTATCCACCCCCCCTTCTTTCATAAGATTCCCTGCACTCTGCCCTAAGTTTGGCTATGAGTCTCAGCATCTGCCTTGATACCCTGCAGGGTAGAGCCTTTCAGAGGCCCTCTGTGGTAGGCTCCTGTCCTGTTCCCTGTTTTTCTCCCTCTTCTGATGTCCATCCTCTTTGCCTTTCTGAGTGAGGATTGAGCATCTTAGCCAGAGTCCTCCTTCTTGATTAGCTTCTTTAGGAGAACAGATTTTAGTATGTTTATCCTATATTATATGACTAATATCCACTTATAAGTGAGTATGTACTGTGTGTGTCTTTCTGCTTCTGGGATATCTCACTCAACAATCAATAAATGGGACCTCATGAAACTGAAAAGCTTCTGTAAGTCAAAGGACACTGTCATCAAAACAAAACGACAGCCTACAGATTGGGAAAGGATCTTCACCAACCCTATATCTGACAGAGGGCTGATATCCAGAATATATAAAGAACTCAAGAGGTTAAACAACAACAAATCAAGCAATCCAATTAAAAAATGGGGTGCAGAGCTAAACAGAGAATTCTCAATAGAGGAATATCGATTGGCAGAGAAACACTTAAAGAAATGCTCAACATCTTTAGTCATCAGGGAAATGCAAATCAAAACAACCCTGAGATTTCACCTTACACCCACCAGAATGGCTAAGATCAAAAACTCAAGGGATGGCACATGCTGGAGAGGATGTAGAGAAAGGGGAACCCTCCTCCACTGCTACTGGGAATGTAAACTTGTACAAACACTTTGGAAATCAATCTGGCGCTTTCTCAGACAATTAAGAATAGTGCTACCTCAAGAGCCATCTGTACCACTCCTAGGCATATATGCTCCAAAGATGCTCAAGTATACAACAAGGACATTTGCTCAACCATGTTTGTAGCAGCTTTACTTGTAATAGCCAGAACCTGGAAACAACCCAGATGTCCCTCAACTGAGGAATGGGTACAGAAATGGTGGTACATCTACACAATGGAGTATTACTCAGCTATTAAAAACAAGGAAACCATGAAATTTGCAGGCAAATGGTGGGAACCAAGTACACTTTTTAAAAAGTCACAATGGAAAGAGAGAGAAAGAGAAAAACTAACTTTCCAGTAACAATGAAATCGCAGCCCATCACCCAGATGGCCAACTACCCACCACAGTCCCCGTGAGACCCTTCTATGAAGACAGCACTCCAGAGGTCTGCTGGTGTCTGCACTAAGACAGTGGAAACGGCTCTATATTTTTTATTTTCTCTTTCCTCTACTTTGAAAATGTTTTACTGGGATGTAGGCCGGTTGGCAGAGTTCTTGTCTACACAGGAAGCCCTGGGTTCAGTCTCCAATACCACATAAAACCAAGCGTGGTGGTGCGCACCCGCAATCCCAGCACGGGGAGGTAGAGGCAGGACGGTACAAGTTCATGGGCACCCTCGGACACCAGCCCATCTGAGGACATCCTGGGTTCATAACGCCCTGCTGGAAAGTTTAGAAAAAGTTATTTTTCAAAGAAAGTAACAGAGAATGTTCTGTCAGCTAAGCTGCTTCAGGAACTTTATTTTATTTTTATTAAGTACAGTTAATTCAATTTGTATCCCAGCTTCAGCCCCCTCCGTCATTCCCTCCCAATCCTACCCTTCCTCTTTTCCTCCCATCCCCTCTCTAAGTCCACTGATAGTGGAGGTCCTCCTCCCCTTCCATCTGACCCTAGCCTATCAGGTCTCATCAGGACTGGCTGCATTGTCTTCCTCTGTGGCCTGGCAAGGCTGCTCCCCCCCCCCATAGGGGGAGGTGATCAAAGAGCCAGCCACTGAGTTCATGTCAAAGACAGCCCCTGTTCTCCTTATTAGGGAACCCACTTGGACACTGAGCTACCATGGGCTACATCTGAGCAAGAATTCTAGCTTATCTCCATGCATGGTCCTTGGTCAATTGGTCTCAGAAAAGACCCCTGGGCCCAGATTTCCTGGTTCTGTTGCTCTCCTTGTTTCTTTCCCTTCCAGGTCTTTCTATCTCCCCTTTCTTTCATAAGCTTCCCTGCACTCTGCCCAAAGTTTGGCTATCTGACTCAGCATCTGCTTTGATAACCTGCTGGGTAGAGTCTTTCAGAGGCCCTCTGTGGTAGGCTCCTGTCCTGTTTCCTGTTTTCTCTCTCTTCTGATGCCCATCCTTTCTGAATGAGGATTGGTCATCTTACCCAGGGTCCCCCTTCTTGCTTAGCTTTAGGTGTACAGATTTTAGTATGTTTATCCTATATTACATGTCTGATATCCATTTATAAGTGAGTATATCCCATGTGTGTCTTTCTGCTTCTGGATACCTCACTCAAGATGATCTTTTCTAGGTCCCACCATTTGCCTGCAAATTTCATGATTTCCTTGGTTTTAATTGCTGAGTAGTATTCCATTGTGTAAATGTACCACCATTTCTGTATCCATTCCTCAGTTGAGGGACATCTGGGTTGTTTCCAGGTTCTGGCTATTACAAGTAAAGCTGCTACAAACATGGTTGAACAAATGTCCTTGTTGTATACTTAAGCATCTTTTTGATATATTCCTAGGACTGGTGTAGCTGGATCTTGAGGTAGCACTATTCCTAATTGTCTGAGAAAGCACCATATTGATTTCCAAAGTGTTTGTACAAGTTTACATTCCCACTAGCAGTGGAGGAGGGTTCCCCTTTCTCCATATCCTCTCCAGCATGTGCCATCCCTTGAGTTTTTGATCTTAGCCATTCTGGTGGGTGTAAGGTGAAATCTCAGGGTCGTTTTGACTTGCACTTCCCTGATGACTAAGGATGTTGAGCATTTCTTTAAGTGTTTCTCTGCCAATCGATATTCCTCTATTGAGAATTCTCTGTTTAGCTCTGTACCTCATTTTTTAATTACCTGATTTGTTGCTTTTTTTCTTGAGTTCTTTATATATTCTGGATATTAGCCCTCTGTCAGATATAGGGTTGAGGAAAATCCTTGAGCTCCTTCAGCTGATAAACACCTTCAGCAAAGTGGCTGGATACAAAATTAACTCCAAAAGAAAAAAATCAGTAGCCCTCCTGTATATGAAAGACAAAAGGGCTAAGAAAGAACAACACCCTTCACAATAGCCACTAATAGCATACTGTACTTTGGTGTGACTCTAACCAAGCAAGTGAAAGACTTGTATGAAAAAAACTTCAAGTCTCTGAAGAAAGAAATTGAAGAAGACATCAGATAGAAAGATCTCCCGTGCTCATGGATGGGTAGGATTAACATAGTGAAAATGGCCATCCTGCCAAAAGCAATCTACAGATCCAATGCAATTCCCATCAAAACACCAACACAATTCTTTACAGACCTGGAAAGAACAATTCTCAACCTTATGTGGAAAAAAAAAAACCCAAAATTGCTAAAATAATCCTGTACAACATTATCTGGAGGTATCTCCATCCCTGATCTCAAGCTGTACTTTAGAGCAAGTGTAATAAAAACTGCATGGTACTGACATAGAAACAGGGTAGTGGATCGATAGAACCGAATAGAAGATCCAGAAATAAACCCACACACCTGTGGACACTTGATTTTTGACAAAGAAGCCAAAACCATACAATGGAAAAAAAAAAAAAAAGACAGCATCTCCAACAAATGGTGCTGGTCTAACTGTATATCTACATGTGGAAAAATGCAGATAGATCCATATATATCACCCTGCACAAAACTAAAGTCCAAGTGGATCAAAGACCTCAACATAAAACCAGACACACTAAGCCTGTTGAATTCATTGGCACAGGAGACAACTTCCTGAACAGAACACCAGCAGCTCAGGCTCTAAGATCAACAATCAATTAATGGGACCTCACGGAACTGAAAAGCTTCTGTAAAGCTAAGGACACAGAACAAAACGCAGTTCAGGGACTTTAGTGCTCTTATTTTCTGACCTTCTGGTGAGAGTAGAGCAAATCAGCCTGCTCTGCTGGGGTGATGCGCGGGGTCTTTGTAAGAGAGGAGGAAAGAATTTATCTCCTTCCTTCTCAGGTCCCTTCTCATCCCTCTCAAGCCCGCGAGAGCCATGTGGCTTTGAGCTCAGAGCTCTTCCACTCTGGTGCAAAGAGATGGGGTTTTTGAGTCAACAGAATCTGTTGGACCTAAATAAGTCATTTCAATTTTTTAACTGATCTAGAAAAGCGTAAAGACGCATATCTCTGTGTTCCACAAGTGTGCCAGCACACACACCTGGACTCATTAGACCACTTCTTGGGAAGAGAGCCACAAAACAGAAATCGCTAGATTCCTTGCTCGGGGAACCCAGCACCCTCCTCTTCCCGAGGCGAGGGGACAGGGAGCAGGCTGCACCCGTGCTCCAGGACTCCCCTTGGAAGGAGAGTCTCCAGGGCTGAGCAGCAGCAGCGCCCTCAAGCTCCCAGACCCCCCTGCGCACACCTCCCTCCTGATAATGGACAGTCCTCCCAGAGAGCTGGGGTTTGGTGAGTAATTTTTTAAAAAAAAAAGCTATGATACATAGACTCTTCCATCTAGAATAGAATGTTTCACCAAACATCCTGGAAGAAGTGATGAAAACCAAGAAGAAAAATAAATGCATTTTTTCGTTACTTTTTCCATTCACTAAATAAAATTGCCTCTTTTTTTCCGTGAGAGCTCACGCTGGGTCTGTGAGAGTCACCGCGTTCAGCCCACACACACTGTGATGGGTTATTTACTCTCTCTCTTCTCAGGAACCATTCTCACATGTGAACCCTGGACACCAGCAGCTCTTCAGATGTGGGAAGTCTGTCTTGTAAACATTTACGTTTCAGTGATACCATTTCTTACACACAATTGCGATGTAAGCAGGCCAGGCGCAGAAGGGCTGTCAGAGGAAGACTCGTCTCTGAGGGGTTGGGTCCACCGGGGTGACTCACCCTGTAACACAGCCCTGACTGCTGGAGGGTTAGCACAGGTTTGAAGACAGCCTTATCTACCTAGCAGGGTCCAGCCCAGGCTACATGGTAAAGATTTGACTCAGAAAAAAATGGGTGGGCAGGGGTCTGTTAGATAAACTAATGTTAAGGTTTGTAAGGCTAATAAGAAGCAAATAAGAGTTGACTTTATATCACAAGGACCAAGGGGTCAAGGGAGAGGGGTGGGAGAGTTCAGTGAGTCCTGGTATTTGTCTCTCTCACACATGGGGGTGGGTGGGGTGGGGGGGTACAGTGAAAACTGTTTGGGGGGGAAGGTCTTTTGGCCGTGGTATTTTAACCTGTTCCTTGCTGAGTTTCCTTGTAACTTACTCTCCAGCTTCTCACTGGCCACGAGTGATGCCCTCAAATCATGCTCTGGCTGATGTCATCATTTGACTATTATTTTGATTGGTTGCTACTCATAAAGGACGGGTTTTTATTTTAACTATACAGCTGTTCATTTCTGAGGGGCTGCAGTCACCAGCACCTTTCCCCCTTTGCTCGAGGGAATTTTTTTAATCTGACTTCCAAGTTCAGGCTTCACACAATTACCACTTTGTGTTTATTTTCTTTTTAAATATTTTAGGAAAAAAACATGCACTTCATCTTCTTTCCCGCTTTACTCACTGAGATGATTCATCCAGAGACAAAAATCAAATGGGATTTTTTTTTTAAATACCAGAGAACAACACAGTAATGTGACAGGGTGGCCACTGTTCAACAAACACGCATTTTTTTATTAGTTACAGTTTTTTCACTTTGTATCCCAGCTGTGGCCCCCTCCCTCATCTCCTCCCAATCCCGCCCTCCCTCCCTCTTCTCCTCCTATGCCCCTCCCCCAGTCCAGTGGTAGGGGTGGTCCTGCTCCCCACCAGATCTACAGTGGCCCCTTCCAGTCCTTTAGCTATTTATTGATTTAATTCTTTGGCTTATGTTTCACACAAAAGTCTACCTAAAACACTTCCAGTACGTATCAGGGAGCACTGAGATATTCACTAGTGGACTTAAAAATGCCATTCTTAAAAAAAAAAAAAAAAATCCTAAAGAAAAAGTTTGAAATGGGGGCACAAAGCCTGGTTCATCTCCAGCACCGCGCACACATGCACAAAGAAAAGGAGGAAGCAGTGTGAAGAAAACTTACATCATATTACATAAAAATAGGAGGAGGGAGGGAGAGAAAGAGGGAGAGAAAGATCAGTGCTTGGGCAAGAGCGGTTAAGAAAATTACAGTTAACAGCTCCTTTTCAGCGTTTAAAATGGTAAAAGATTATTATAACTCAAAACATATTTCGCTGACAGATAAAATAATAATTATTTTTATTTAAGTAAATTTTACTATAAAAGGTTTGTGTTCTGTAAAATAAGCCAGGAAAGACCGTACGCAATTATGCTATGGTTTTTAAGGCCAGAGCTACGAGATTGCCTTCCTTTCTCAAGAGTGGGGAAACACACTTGGAGAGTCCTTTGGGTTTTATTCTTCTCCTCATCGGGCCGCGTGTAGTAACAACACGTTTAAACATCTTAAGCTCCAGGTCTCGCTCTCGCACCCCTCGTCCCCACTGGGATGGAGCTGTGAAGAGCGGCCTTCGAAGGCCGCCGGAGGTCCAGCTGCTGGGCGGGAAACAGCTGGCAGAATGGACGGATGGCCACGTCCAGCTTCCAAAGCCGCTTTCCTCCTGGCGACGTGTCGGCCCAGCTCAAAGGAGGCGCCTCCCGGGCTCTCCGCCTCGGCCCCCCCCCACCGAGGACGGGGCGGAGGTGAGGCCCGCGGGGTGGGGTGCGGGGGCCGCGGTGACCCACGCCCCCCGGTCCTGCTTGCTTGAGACCGAGCCTGGTTCCCCGCGGCCTTCCCGCCTCCGCCCCGTCCTCACCCACGCGGTGCCCTGCAGCCGGGCGGGGGCCCGACCGCGGGCTGCTCGGACGTCGGGCACGTGCAGGCGCGTCCCCGTCGCTTCAGCAGAAACCAGCAGGCTGTCTGGGAAGCCAGTAAACGCAGTTGTCTGTTTCCTTTCCGTGTGTCCTCTGTCCTCCACCGGAGCTCAGTTTCCAAAGCTGTGCGTGTGTGTGTGTGTGTGTGTGTGTGTGTGTGTGTGTGTGTGTGTGTGAGAGAGAGAGAGAGAGAGACAGAGACAGAGACACAGACATAGGAGGGGGAGGGAGGAGGAGAGAGAGAGAGAGAGAGAGAGAGAGACATAGGAGGGGGAGGGAGAGAGCGAGAGAGAGCGAGAGAGAGCGAGAGAGAGAGAGAGAGAGAGAGGAGTGATTTGAAGTGCTAAACCAGAGCTTGGCCTCCCCGCCCCTCCCCCGACCTCCCCACCTCCCTAGGTCCCCGCCTTCCTCCTCGACCCTCCAGTGCGGGGGTCACGCCTGGCCCCTCGACGCGCCCCAGGCTCGGCCCGTCCTCACCCTCCGGCCGCTTTAATGTGCATTTGTGTGATTTGGATTAATCCTGCGGCCGCGTGGCTCGGCCGTAGGGACTCACTGGAGAGTCGGAGGCGTCTACGGGGACCCGGCCCTGAGGGCAACCCCGAGGGGACACCGCCGGGAGGGGAGCACGGGCAGCCGCGAGCACGGCGGCCCCGCTGCTCCCCGGCTTCCAGCTTCCGCGAAAAGCAAAACAAAAACCGACGCTTCTGCCGCGCGGGGTGGGATCCGGTTACCAACACGTTTAACCCCGTCGCGTCTGCAATTTCCAATTTTTGATTTTCCCGGTCGGGGAGCACGGCGGGAGGGGGGGGGGGACTCTGAGGCGCCCAGGGCGGCCCCGGGCGGGAACTGTCCAGTTCCCTCGCCCACCCCGCGGGGAAGGCGCTGCCCGAGCGCGGCGGGCAGACGGCGCCACAGGCCGCGTGGACACGACGCCCAGTCACGGGCCAGGGCGCAGCGGTGCGGGCCCGGCGCCTCCCACGGCGGGTGTGGCACCAGCCCCGACGGCTGGGGCTCTGTCCCGAACCAGCGGGGCGAGCGCGTGGGTGCGAGGTCGTGGGGGGGCGCTGCCCGCGGGCCGAGCCGCTGCCCGCCTCCCCCGCAGCGCTCACGCCCCCGTGGGCGAGCCCCGCGGCCGGAAGGCCGGCACCCCCCCCAGGCGCCGCCGGCCCGGCCGCTCGCCCACCTCTTCCAAATTTAGCCGGCACCCAAATCCGGAGGGAAATGAGCGAGGCTCGGGAGCGGGTATTTTCAGCCCGGCGGGCGTGTTTACCCCCCGCGTCTCCACAACAGGCTATTTCGGGGCGCAGGTCCCGCGGTGCGCACCGTGGCCTGGAGGGCCCGGGAGCCCCGAAACCTGGCCCCGAGGGCGCGACCGCTCGCCCCGGGCGCGCCCAGGCCGCAGAGCACTGCGGGGCTCCCCGTTGCCCTCCACACGTGGCCGCTGGCCCACGGGCAAACGCGGGGAGGGCGTGCCCGGAGGCCGTGCGCCAGGGCGCCCCGTCCCCGCCGCTCGTGGGAGGGACGCTCGCGGCCCGCCCCCCTCGCCCCCCGCTGGGCACAGGGGTGAGAGGGCCCCCCTCAGGCTGGGCACGGTGTGACAGGGCCCCCCCCCC
>NW_026591643.1:1637756-1659449 GCF_907164565.1 Psammomys obesus | reverse complement strand
TCCTACAAGTGCATCAAGTGCAGCAAGGTGAGGCTGCGGGCCGCCGCGTGTGCCGCCCGTGTGCCCGTCCGCGCGTGCCCGGCCCGTGTCCCCAGCCCCGCCCGTGCCCGGCCCCCTGACCGCTGTCGCCCCTGCCCCAGGTGTTCTCCACGCCGCACGGGCTGGAGGTGCACGTGCGGCGCTCGCACAGCGGCACCAGGCCCTTCGCGTGCGAGCTGTGCGGCAAGACCTTCGGGCACGCCGTGAGCCTGGAGCAGCACAAGGCGGTGCACTCGCAGGTGAGGGCGCGGGCGGGCACCCTCCGCCCGCCCCCGCAGGCCGGGCCCTCCCCGGGCCTCCTTGCCGCCCCGGGGCGCCCGTGGGTGCGGGAGGGCCGGGGAGGGCCGGGGAGGGCCGGGGCCGGGGAGGCTGCTGGTGCCAGCGAGGAGGGGGCGCAGCGAGCGCGGCGGGCGTGTCCCCTCCGCAGGAGCGCAGCTTCGACTGTAAGATCTGTGGCAAGAGCTTCAAGAGGTCGTCCACGCTGTCCACGCACCTGCTCATCCACTCGGACACGCGGCCCTACCCCTGCCAGTACTGCGGGAAGAGGTTCCACCAGAAGTCAGACATGAAGAAGCACACCTTCATCCACACGGGTGAGCCGGGCCGCCCTGCCCTCCGGGGGACAGGACGCGGACACCGGGGCTCGCATGGGGCAGGGAAAGAAAGGCCAACGCCACCGAGCGAGGTCCCGCTGAGCCCGCGCGGACAGCTCCAGGAGACGGGGACTTTGAGAGCCCCGGTTAGAGAAGGGGAAATCGAGGCTCAGAAGGACAGAATAACTTACCCAGGATGGCACAGGGCTCAGATTCGGGCTTGATGGCCTGAGCTCTCGAATGTGTAGACTTATTTATTGCTATATTAGACTTTCACAGTTCTGGGCGTTGGTTAATGAGGAAGGTTTTACTCATTTGTCTTTTTTTTTTTTTTTTTCAAAAAACCAAGAATTTTGTTCCCTAACGGTGACAGCTCCTTCCCTGTTACAGGGCTTTAAAAAACACGCAGGGGTTTCAGATTGTTCGTTTCCGTTGCTCCTTTCCTGCGGCTCCAAGCAGTAAAATGGATCCTTTTCCTCAGACACCGAGTGATGTAGGATGTTAGTCTGAGTAAATCTCAGGGCTCCAGCTTCTGAGTAAATCTCAGGGCTCCAGCTTCTGAGTAAATCTCGGGGCTCCAGCTTCCAGTCTGGGCCTCCTGCCTTAACACTTCAGGTGCATGTGTGTGCATGTGTGTGTGTGTGTGCGCGCGCGCGCCTGCCACACCAGGAGCTTGTGAACTCAGGTGACTCTTGCCCCTAAGGGCATTTCCTGTAGTGAATATGACAGCAACCACAGCTCTGGCTTTCCTGACAGATATGAACATTTCTGTAAAGCAGATCACAGCCGGGCAGAGTGGCACACAGGAGGCAGACAGGTAGATTCCCGTGAGATGGAAGTCAGCCTCGGCTACGTGAGTCCAGGCTGGCTAGGGCTTTGGAGCAAGGTCCTGTATTTAAGAAGGCAGCGTCTTCCAAGCACCCACAATCTGTGTCTGTAAATATTCACGAGCAGTGTGGAAATTTGTGTCAGAAAACTCGGGAAAGCATCCTCACTTCAATTATGCCCCTTGCTTGAAATCTCCACGCAGTTCACTCTTAAAGTTGTTTGAGACACTTACAAAACTGAAAATGGAATCTTGACTGAACGACACACTTAAGCCTTTATGAAACATTCGTAGCGGCTAGAACTCAGTTTTCATACCTGCCTGACTCTAGAGGGACAGGGTAAGCTTCGCAGGGCGAGTCTTTCTCAAGAAATCTTATGCACAAAGAGAGGTGGAAGTTCTTTAAAAACAAGCAAACAAACAGACACTTTTTTTTTTTTTTTTTGACCCTCAAAGTCAAGTTCCAGCCATGGGGCCCTAAGGGGACTGTTTGGGGGTGTGTTCTTTACCCAGATTTTAAGCAGTGCACAAGACGGGGAACGACAAACGCTGTTGGCTTTCTTCTCTTACCTCTTTTTGAGTTCCCCTCCCCCGTTATCTGTTGTCATATTAAGAAGCCTGTGATTTAAAACCTCAAGGAAAGAAAGCAGTAAAAGCTAGAGAGGAACAGACAGCCCTAGGAGACGGCCTGCGGCCCAAGCGTGGGTCTTGGAAACCGAAGACGTGGGACAGAGCCGCGCCCCTCTAGAGCAGGGAGCGGGGGACGGTTTCAGTGGCCCCGAGCGACACCCACTTGGAAACTCAGATTTGAAGACTTCCTCTGACGGAGGCAGTCACGGGGCCGCGGGGCAGCCCTCCCGGCCCTGCACACCTGCGCGGGCCTGGGCCGGGTGCCCCGGGCCGGGGCGGGGCGGCGCGCGGGGCAGGAAGCCGAGGCTGGGCGCCTCCACGCGGAGCCCGCTGCCCCCGGGGCGGGCGCCGAGCCCTGCTCACACCCCTTCCTCCCCCCCGCAGGCGAGAAGCCCCACAAGTGCCAGGTGTGCGGCAAAGCCTTCAGCCAGAGCTCCAACCTCATCACGCACAGCAGGAAGCACACGGGCTTCAAGCCCTTCGGCTGCGACCTGTGCGGCAAGGGCTTCCAGCGCAAGGTGGACCTGCGCCGGCACCGCGAGAGCCAGCACGGCCTCAAGTGAGCCGGCGGCGGGGGGCGTCCGCCCCGCCCGCCCCCCTTCCCAGAGCTCGGCCCACAGCCGCGCGAAAGCCGGGCCCGCTCCCCTCCGCGCTGGCTGGGGAAGGAGCGCGGTCCTCCGAGCCCGCCGCGGGCACCGAGCCCGCCACAGGAGCAGCGAGGCGCCCCGAGAGGAGCCAGGCCCTCCCGGAGCCGGCCGCGGAGGGGCCGGGGCCAGCTCCCCCGACACGGATGTCCTTCCCCCTCTCCGCGCAAGTGCTTACTGACCCCGGGTTGTGAGCGCAAGGACCACAGGCTGGCACGGGGGAGCCGAGGGTAAAGCCACAGCCCTGCCCCCCACAGGGAAGCTGGACCCCGAAGCAGCTAGAGCCCGAGTTCTCCCCCTCCAAGGGGGCTCTGAAAAGGCCGCACAGACCGTCAGACCTTCGGAACTTTTGGAGTTCAAGTGTAAACAAAAAGGAATTGCAGGGTTATTTGAAAAACAAAAATCCATGATCAAATCCAGTTTTTATCGTTAAGCGGACATTCTGTAAAATGCCTGGGCTGGTAGATGCGGGGCGAAGGCTGTGGCCTCAACTCTTGTGTACCACCTAGGAAAAAAAGTGATATTTTTACTGTGAGGGTTAAATGTTTCTAAACCCTCTGGAGTGCATTATGTATGCTAGAGCATATTTATTAGAATGTTGTTTTAACTTAATAAAGTATTAAGAATTGTCACAGCTTGCCTTTCGTTAGGCCAGGAATTTCAGGGGAAGGCCATTGGTGGTCTTATTTTTTTCTGTGGCGTATCCTGGGACCAGAGGAATGCAGAGAAATATTAGAGAGTAAATTCCAGTTGCTCCATATTTTTCCATTTCTTTTAATTCCTTAGAGACACTTAGTTCTTTTTTTAAAAAAGATTTATATGATTATTTTTAATTATGTGTTTGTGTGTGCGCATGATCACAGAGGATAGAGAGGGCCGGAGTAGTTAAGAGGGTTGTGAGATCCAGGATGCACTCTAAAACCACCGAGCTAGCTCCCCAGCCCCCAAATCAACCAGTCAATCAATCAATCCATCTTTCTTTTCTTTTCCTTCCTTCCTCCCCCCTCCCTCTGTCCCTCCCTTTCTTTTTTGAACAGGGTCTTCCTGGTGAACTCACAGAGACCTGTCCCCTAAGTGCTGAGATTAAAGGCATGTATCCCTACTCCTGGCTAATATGTCTTAAATGAAGACCTAGGAAGTGCGGAAAACTTAGCTCCTATAGCCTTGTAGAGTCCTGGGTGGACCCACAGGGACATGGGTTCTTACCTCTGAGAATTTGGCCTTAAAAACAAAACAAAAATCAGGAAGGACATAGATAAAAACAAACAAAACCCCCATAGACCTTTGATTTAGAGATGTGAGTGCTTGAAAAAGATTGATTTGTTTGTGTGTGTAAATGTTTGCACGAGTGTGCCGGTGCCTGAGGCGGCCCGGAAAGGGTGTTGAAGCCTTTTCTGCCCAGGGAGTCCCAGCTTCCTGCTGGGCCCACTCAGGTGGTCGCCTCTGTCACGGCTGTAGGCTGCATCCCGTGACTGGCAACCGCCTTCACTTCCTAGTTTCCTTGCCCGTGAAGCCCTGCTGTGGTCCTGCCATCCAAACATCTGACCACTCAGACTCCATGGAGACTGGAGTGAAGAAGAGAGGAGGGAGGGAGGACGGGATCAGCAGGTGGGCTGGCTGCTATGTGGAAGGCAAACCGGAAAACTAATGTGTGAGAAAGGGTGACCGGATATCTGGGTTTGTCCTGGGTCGCTGTCGCCGCCGCCGTGACAAGACACCATGAGCGAAAGCAACATGCAGAGGAAAGCGTCTAAATGGGCATTTGGCTTACAGACCTCAAGTCACATTCCACTGAGGGAAGCCAAGCCAGGAACCCACACAGCTCAGGAGCCTGGAGGAGCTGACTGCAGAGGCCACGGAGGTGCTGCTCACTGGCTTGCTCAGCTGCTTTCTTACAGAACCAGGACACCAGCCCAGGGGTGGGCTCACCCACATGAGCTACATCAATCACTAATTAGGAAAATGCACCACAGGCTTGCCTACACACTGATCTTAAGGAAGCTCTCTCTCTTGCTTGCTCTCTCTTGCTCTCTCTCTCTCAGTTTTTGGACAGGGTTCCTCTGTGTAGCTCTGGCTGTCCTGGAACTCACTCTGTAGGGCAGGCTGGCCTTGAACTCACAAAGATTCACCCACATCTGCTTCCCGAGGGCTGGGATTAAAGGCGTGCACCACCATGGCCTGGCCCTGGAAGCATTTTCTCAATTGAGGTTCCCTCCTCTGAGGTGACTCCAATTTGGGCTAAGACGGCATAAAAGCAGTCATCACAAGGCTATTCTGTTTCAGTCCCATCAGCAGGTCCTTTGAAAGACTGGAACCAGCGTGAACCCCTGGCCTTCCCCACTGCCTGTGCTCTGAAGGCTTCTAGCCAGAGCTTCAGCCCACTGGCAGGGGGCCCCAGCACTGTCCAGTCGAGTCAGTTTCTCAGATGCTCCCTGAGTGCCCAGCATGCATTTGCAGATGCAGAAGCCCCACGGAGCTTCATTCAGCAGCAGGTGATAGAGAGCCCCTACTTCCTTCTGCAGCTGGGACTCACACAGCCTTTCTGAGGGGACTTGAGGGGCTTTGAACCTCTCCCATCCAAGTCCTTGGCCGTCCTTGTGCTCTACACGTCAGTTAACGCCCACTCAAAGTTTGCTCCTGTTTGAGGGTGAAGATAGTTTCTCAGAACTTCGGAGCTGAGCGTCCAAGTGTGGAAATCAGGTCACAGTAGCCGGTTGGCAAAGCGCTATCGCACGGAGACAGGCGGCCTGCTCACGGGTCAGTGTGTGCACTGTCTGTTAGTTCCAACCTGATTGAAAAGCAAAATCATAATGAAGGTGGAGTCGAACTGATTGAAATCTGTGGGTTCTGTCTTCTCCCCATCTTGCCTGATGACATTGGAGTATTTGGTCCACTTTCACTTTTTTTTGTTTATGCTATTAGGAGTTGTGTTCTCTCTGTCTCTCTCTCTCTGTGTCTCTGTGTGCATGGGTGTGTGCATTTTGTTTGTTGTTTACTTGTGCTGAGGTAAACGCTTACTATGTAGCCCAGGATGGACTTGAACTCACAATCCCCCTGTTGTAGTTCCTCGGGTGGCTGGGATAACAGGTGTGTCCCATCATGCTTAGTCTAGAAATTGTAATTTCGGTGTTAACTATATGCTTTTTTTTATTGGGAAAATATTTATTTCAATATCACTCAGTTTAGAATCAAAACAAATTACTGTGCCAGTTGCCCTGTGAAATTTGAAGACTGCAAATATCTTTTAATGTTATTATTGGCTCCATTAAAAATGGATTGTGAATATTCCGTGTCCCATTATTCATGAAGTGTGTGCTGCGCCTTTTGTCTGCCAGAGTAACAGTAGAAAGGGTAACGGGAGACGCCAGCACACCTTTGTTTCTGTCACTAAATTTTTAATAACACCTGCGGCCAGCCAGTTGGTGAAGCTCAGCCGCCCCACAATCGTGGAAAAGCACAGCTCACTCTGAGCCGCCGAGTCTAATTTGAGTTCGTGTTCATCTACACCAGACATGATTAGATTACCTGTGCTGTGCTATCAGGATTCAAGCCGAGTAAAAGGTGAATTCCATCTGATTGATTTGAGACATAAGTGGAACAATTGAGGCCTCGGAGGGCCGCCTTAGTTAAAGGGACAGCTCGGTGTCGCTCCCCCGTGACTTTTCAGCATTGGGTGTGCAGAGTGATTTGACCCAGGCCATTGTGTTGTGAGCCTGCTTGTTTAAGCTGATCATGGAACAGAAGTGAGTTCACAGAAGGAAACCAGAAGTCTTCGCTCGGCTCCTTTGCCTCTCTAGAGCTCTGTTTGGTTAAATCGGCTCTTCTGAATTGTTGCCGAAGTCCAGATTCTCCATGAGGCTCAGTGCATATTTATTTCAACAACTCTTTTGTCCATCAGGCCAGATCTAAAACAGACATTTCAGGGACATCTCACCCAGAGCCTTTCAATTTCAATTTGTTTTCCAATCCTTCATCCACAGGTCTATATCCTTACACTTTGTTCAGTGTTTTGGTCAGGGCACGTGCAATTTATGTCTAAGCGCTTCACTCTCCAACCATCTGAACACACTGAAAACTGAAATATATTCCACAATGAGAATTTGGACCTTTCGTTCTTTGTTCTGAGGATTAGCTCTGACATAGCACCCTTCCTGCCTCCTGAGGGCTGGATTTACAGGTGAGTTCTAACAATCTTTGCTTGGACAACTTTTTTGACCTCTTAGTATTTAATTATAGATTTTATGATATTTGAAGACATTAGGAAAAGTGAAGTTTTTGAATTGCAGCGCTGTTCACAGTGTGGTTAAAAGCAAAGCGTTTAAGTCCCGAAGAAGAAATACTAGCTTTAGGTGCACCCCCGTTCTGTTGTGTTTATTCACGCTGCGTCTCATTCATTTAATGTTTTTGTTACACCTTTATATACGTGGGGACATGTTAAGGTCAGAGCACAGCTGTGGAGTTGGTTGTCTTTAAGCCCTGTGGATTCTGGACATCAGGTTTGGTGGGAAGCACCTTAATTTGCTTTATTTTGAAATAGAATGCTATAGATGGACTGCATGTCACAGGACTCAGCCCCTTGCTCTTCCACTCATTTTGCTTTCTCCTCACAGGCACTAGCTATACCTAGACTGGGGTACATAACTGTCAGGAACAGTGTGACGCTTTTGAGATCTTTGTAGTCCCACACGCTTTATGTTATTTTTAAAGAGCATAGTTCAGCCCCGTAGAAATGACCTCTTGGTATGTCTTTCTGTATTTTTATTTTAGCTCAGTACTTTGTTTTTGAGATTTTGTGTTGCTACCTGTGGATTTGTTCATTATTTTAACTGCTACATACAGAATTCCATCCTTCGAATGTCTAGCGGTCTGTTTTGTGTAAGGAGGCTGTGGCTCAGTTCTGATTTTCCATATTTTCAAACAGTATTGCAGCCAGCAGCCCTACCTTATTTTTAATCTTTGGTCTGTGTTAGGATATATTCTGACGTGTTCGTCGTGACCTTTCCACACGCGGACCGTGTCCTTTGCTCCGTCATCCCTCCCGCCATGGCTGTGTGCTCTTTCAGCTCGCCTGTGAGGGAGACTCACAGATGCCCCTCTGGGAGGCTGGCTCTCTGAGCTGACTCCGCCAGTGTCTAACCCCAAGACAGCATGGGGGAATCCCTGCCCCTGTCTTCTAAACTTTTAAAATGTTTGAAGATTGGCTGTGAAATGTAATCTGAATTTCCTGGTTATCTGTTCGCAAGTTTATTGCCTTGACGTGTCTCCCTTCCTGTGAAATGTTTGTTCATGTTCTTTGTTGTTCTACCAGGTTGCCAGCTTTTTATCAGTCTGTTCTTTCTGTGTGCACTGAGCATTCAATAGTTAGAACACAGGCTACAGGATGAAACCAGTGTGTCAGCCAACAGTCCCAGAGACGAAGCCCAGTAACTCGCTCTGTAGACCAGGCTAGCCTCAGAGTTGCTTCTGCTCTGCCTCCCGAGTGCAAGTGCTGGGACTGAAGGTGTGCACCACCAGCCTGGTGTCCTCTGCCTTTTCACTGATTTGTGTTGTTTTTGTGTTAGTGCAGTCTGATGCACTAGTATGCTCCTGGGCTGGTTAACTGTTCCTCAACTTGACACAAGCGTGGGTCATCTGGGAAGGGGGAACCTGAGAAAATGCCAGTGTCAGGTTGCCGATTGGTTCGTGGGGCATCTTCTTGGCTAAAGATTGGTGTGTGAGGTGCTGCGCAGGGCACGCGGTTCCTGGTGAGAAAGCTGCACCGGTCCTGGGGAGAGAGCCAGGGAGCAGATTCCCTGCCAGCTCTCTGAGTTCCTGATTTGCTAGGGAAGCCTGGCTTCTCTTAACTGTGATCCTGACATGTAAGCCAAATTAACCTTTTCTTTCCCAAGCTGCTTTTGGTCATGATGCAACAGAACGTGAACTCGGACAATTCCCTGTGGTTGTTTTTGTCGTTGTTGCTTTGGTGACTTCCTTAAGAATCTCTGGGGCTGGAGAGATGGCTCGGTGCTTACGAGTTCTTGCTTCTCTTGCACAGGACCTGGGTTTGGCTTCTTCTCATTGCCTTCCTTCCTTCCTTTTCACTTTTCCTTTTGTACTTCTAGGATCATGCTAACTACACACGACATTTCTCTTCCTAGGTGGTTCTGTTTCTGGCTTTGCTCGTCTGTGCCGCTGGTCCTGCTGTCTACCTCTGAGATTGAGTCACCGTCCCATCAATAATTAAAATGAGAATGACCCCCTAACTTCTAGCAGAAGAGGCTTCCCTCTCACCTGTTTCATTCTCTTCAGAATACCTTGGCTGCTCACGGCCCTTGTTTTTGCACCTGAAAAACTTGGTTGGAATTTTGGTGTGTGTTACTGTTGTGGCCCTGAGCCAAGCAGCCACCATCTTTTGGGTTCAGTTGTGTCCCTTGGAAAAGGATTATTGCACCCAAGCCTGTTGACTCCCCTCATGGAAGTGTGTGGGGGTCATAACTGAGGGTCCTATTATCTGTGCTTGCAGCTCTGCCTTAATTGCTGTGGCACCAGGAGAAGCTAGGGTATATTAGTGGGTAGGCTCAGGGGGCGGATTCCATCTATGCGGCCATGGGCAAATCAACGATGGCCATGGGCAAACCAACGCTGGGCATGGGCAAACCAATGATGGCCATGGCAAACTAATGCTGGCCATGGGCAAACCAACGCTGGCCATGGGCAAACCAATGATGGCCATGTGGAGGCTTTGGGGAGGAGCACCCATACCCTGTAGGTAACCACTCTCACCTATGTGCTGAAAGTTCAGTAAACTCTGATTTCCCAAGGTGAATGCTGGTGGAATCTTGCCTCAGTCTGCCAGTTTGTAGTTGGGACCTTGAGTTAAAGAGTAAATGCTGCTCATGGCTCCCCTTGGGAAGGGATTTATCAACAGATACATTAATTGTTTACTTTGAGGACAATAGGAATCATTGATTCTAAATGTGACATAGCAATCGCTTATTTGGCTTTTAAAAGGCTTTAAACTTTCTTTATATGTATGTATGTGTTTACTTATTAACATATATGTAGGTATGCTGATCTCACAACTTTCCTAAACCTTTTAAGTTTGCTACATATAATTTTAAACCATCTGTAGAACATAATAATAATAAGATATACAATTGATTATGGCTTTTATAAAATGTAATCATTTTCCAGCCTGCCCCCTGCCCCATCCCTCCTCTCTTCCCAGTCCTACCTTCACACCCTCCCCCTTTCCCTGATTATAGCCTCCCCCTCCTCTGACGTTATTCCTCCGCCTTGTAGGGATGGCAGATACTGTACTGAATGGGAATAGGGAATGCTTTTGATGTTTTTGAACTTAGTGAGATGTTTTTGGTAGGGTGTTGGCAAATAGCTTTTAAGAAATAGCTTTTAAAGCTAAGGTCTGGAGAGGTGCCCAGTGGGTAACGTAGTGCTGTGTGAGCCCAGGGACCTGAGTTCAGATCCCCAGAGCTGGCGGAAGAGGCAGGCAAGAATCTGTCATGACAGTACTGGGGAGTTGGAGACAGAACGATCCCCGGGTTCGCCAAACCGGTGAGCTCCAGGCTCAACGAGAAACCTGTTTGACGACGACAATGAGGATGATGATGGAGAGGAATAGAGGGAGACGCCGCCATTGCCTGTGTCTTCCACACTCAGGCACACGTGTGCGCACATACACACGCATTGTATGCATATAACGCACAAACACAAACTGAGTGAGTGGTGACGGCTGACTGTGATTGCCAGTTCGGCGCAACCTCGCCCGAAGGCCACTTCTTGGGGCATTTTCTTAGTTGCTATTGTTGGGGCAGGTCCCAGCCCAGAGTGGGCAGGGCCGCCCTTTAACGGGCCTGGAGCCAGGAATCCAGCTCATGCGCAGTGCTCCTCCGCGCCCCGGCTGAGCTCCTGCCCTGGCTTCCTCAGGGGTGGACCGTCATCTGTGAGATGAGGTGTCTCTTTTCCTTCCCAAGTTTGGTCCTGTTGTTTCATGACAGCAACTGACAGCAAACCAGGACAGAAGTAAACGTTTAAATAATCGTCTTTGCGTCAGACATGGTAGCCACACCTTAATTCTCAGCCCTGGGGAGGCGGAGGCTGGCAGACTTCTGTCAGTTCTAGTCTGGCCCGGGTTACAGGCTGAAAAAACAGTTGTATTTGTTCGGGGAAGACTTTCTGTTTGCCTCCCTCCTTTCTTTGTCAGTGCTGGGACTAGAAGATGGGCCCCGGGCTGCAGCTCCCCACTGCTGAGCTGCTCCTGGAGCGATCGTTCCCTTTTTCTGCTTATGTCTCACGGGATAAGAACGTTCTCATAGCCCAGGCTGGCCTTGAGCTCTGGACCCGTTTGCCTTAGTCTCCTAAGTGCGGAGAGTTCAGGCCTGGAGTCACCGGATGCATGAGCTCTTCTAACAGTTAATACGCATTTAAGCTTATTGTATGTGTTTTCGAATTTCTTGAAAAGTTTTATGGCCCTTTTTTCTTTAATCTGTTTATGCGGTAGACATTGATGGATAAAAAAATATATTAAATTATCCTTACTTCATTATGAGCACCCAAGTGCTGGGATTTAGGGGTGTGTTTCCAGTCCTGCTAAATGTTAGGTTTTTGTTCTGTTAGACCGCGGGGGTGTGCCTTTGCTGTTCTCTAATTTCCAATAAGCATTTACCGAACAAATTTACCAACACGTTGCCTGTGAGGGACACAGAGACGGAAAGGGAGAGAAAGATTGAGATGTCCAGTCCCAAACAACTAGGCATGGCTTCAGCATGCCAGTTTGTCCGCTGGTATTTTGGGAGGCTTTTTAGAGCCTGATTGTAAGTGTGGGAAATTAGTGAAACAGGAAGCCAGATTTATTTCTCAAAGCTTTGCAAACTTCATTGAGAAATTTCTTATTTTGTTAAATTAAGAAGCCTAGTTTCAATTCTGTTTTTTTGTTTTTTTCACATGGATCAGACATTTCCCAGGTGTCCTTTCCGAGAAGAGCCCACTGGCCTGTCTCTGAGATCTGAAGAGCCGGGTCTTCGGGAGTCACCGGATCAGCCTGCTTGCACTGGAATGCTCGCTCGCTCGAGTGGCTTATGGGAAGAGTCAGTCGGGAGCCATTCTCTCTGTAACATTTAGTACCTGTGTATACTTCGTTTCTTAAATTTACATTCCCTGAGATTTCGCAGAAACACAGTTTCCTCTTTCCCCACGCTGAACTGACTCTTCGTGGGGTGAGAATGATGTCAACCTCCCTGAGAGAGAACCGCCCCAGTGCAGTGTTTTTGTATGGCATATTTATGACTTGCTGGCTTTTGGTTATGCCATGCAATATATAAAGATACATAAAATAAAAAATTAAAATAAAGGTAGAACTAGATAATCTTCAAACTTTTTTTTTTTTTGAGACAGGGTTCCTCTGTGTAGCCTTGTAGACCAGGCTGACTCAAACTCAGAGATCTGCCTGCCTTTGTTTCCCCGAGTGCTGGGATTACAAGCATGTGCCACCCAACTCACTTTTTTCTTTATCCCATCTAAATATGGCAACTATCAAGGAAGGCATGCTGAAGATGTATGCAGCCAGCTGGGTCTGGTGGCACACACCTTTAATCCCAGCACTCAGCGGGCAGAGGCAGGCAGATCTCTATGAGTTCAAGGCCAGCTTGGTCTACAGAGTGAGTTCCAGGACAGCCAGGGCTACACAGAAAAACCTTGTCTGTGAAAATCAAAAAAGAAACAAAACAAAACAAAAAGCAAAGGTATTCAGTCAGGTCCTTTCACTCCAGAAGCCGTGGAAAAAGAGATTAACCCCGCCCTGCTTCCGTCTGTTCACCTGACCTCTCCTTACGTGGCTCCAAGAGGGATGAGCACTGTGGTCAACAGCTGCTTATCAGCGTTTGTGAAATGACTGAGTTCTCTGGAAGCACTACATTTAAAAGCTAAACTGTTAGCACAGTCACACAGCGCTCGACTGGGCTGAGTCTTCACCTGACGCTCCTAGCTCAGCCAGTGGGTGTGAGTCCTGTGGAGCTCTGAGCAAGGCCTACCCCGTTCTCCAGATATACCGCCTGTGACAGGCCACAGGAGGCGGCCACCTGGGCTCGTCAGTGTGGCTGCGTCTCTGAGGAGGAGGGACAGCTGTCCTTTAAAGTCCAATCCCTGGAATTTCCTGTGCGCCGGGCAAGTGACTCCTCTGATTGCTCCGGGGGAAGAGGCTGGTGGGCCTGGTTGCTTTGCTGTGAGGTCTCCTAACTTTCTTGGTAGCCTTTGTTTTCTCTTTTGGCAAATGTTTCAGCCAGAAGAAGTTGCTCCACAGGGTATTTCAAACCCGGGTTCACCGCAGGAAAATCAAGGCAGGCCAGGGTGGGTTTTGGCTGACACACCCATCGGCACCTTTTTCTGTATTGGGCGCATGGAAGGTAATCAGCAGTGGACTGTGAGAAACTTAGGAGCCTCAAAACGAGGGTCAAACATCTCACCGGCCGGGGGAACCCACAAACACCCCGTGTGCACCACAAACTGTTTTCGTGGAGGACTCTCTTCCGAGGGCAAGGGGTGGCTCATGACCGGAAGGTTTCAGGTTTGGGAAGGAAAGCTGAAAACTTCTAGGAAACCTTCCATTAGTTTGGAGAAACGGAGCTCGTGAGGTGAGCAGCATTGAGCTGTGCTGAGCGCGCTGGTGTAGGCCTGTGATCCTGGCTACTGAGGGGGCTGAGGTGCGGCCATGCTGGGCTACACGCAGGTCATTTATGTGAGAACCTATTTATATAATTAAAACTGTTTGGGGAGGCAGGTCAGTGGCAGAGTTCTTGCCTAGCATTCAGAGGGCCTGGCCAGGACAGTTCCTGGTACCAAAAAGGAGAAGAGCAAAACTGCACTGAAGGATTGCCTTGTAGTCGCTTTTTAAGTACTGCCGCATTGAATCTGCTTGTGTGATTGCGGAGGGCGGAGCAGGATCTGCGGAGGGAGGTGGAGGCCCACCCTGCACCCTCAGGTCTATCCACGGTGGGACTAAGACCCTCTCTACTCTAACCCTTAGCGGATGGGGTGAGGCCCACCCTCAGCACAGGGGCCGCTAGAGCGTCGCTCACGGTCACGTGAGCGCTCGTCTCAGCCAGGGGGGCCCTCACAGGCACGCAGGGTAATGCTGGGCCAGCTCTCCTGATGGAGTCGGGTGGGCGTGTGGGGCTAATCAGCATGGTCTTTGGACCACCGGCATGCTTGTCAGAACAGACAGCTCTCCAAATCTCAGAGGCTTGCACCATAAAGTGTGTTTCTCAGACGCCATGGCGGGCTTGGGTTGTGTGTTCACGGCCGCCTTCACAGGCCATTGAGAAATCTTGACCTCTTCCTTCCTGAGTGCTCCTAGAAGATTCTGGGAGTCTTCCTGGACCTCCTACAGTTATCTAGCCGAGAAATGGAGATGGGGACCGTGCAGGGATAGCATGGGCCTTTGTCAAGGCAGGGCGACACTCACTGCCTTGATTGGGCTGCAGGGTGTCATTCTGACCCACGGAAAAGGAGGCCTCAAAACGTTCCCTGTGCTTATGCTAAGAAAGAGAAATGGAGCTGGCATCACAGCCAGTCTCTTCTAAAGATCTAACCAGTGTTCAGGAGGTTCATCCCTTCTGGGTAAATTTCCTTTTTTTTTTTTTTGTAAACTGAGGAAGACAGACCACTTGCTCTCAGGGGACTTTCCAGCTCTGACCATCTAGTTCTGTGATCTGGGGTTTCCTGGCTGGGCCCTGGAAACACCCGGACAGAGCTTGGCTTTTCCCAGCCTAAGAGGAAAGAGCACTGAACAGAGACTGTCTCGGTCCAAGAATTCCTTTCGGGCCACACCTCAGACTCTGGGCTGATTGCACTCTTCCTGAAGAATTATACCGACACCTTGACCTGAGGTCACAGGTCCCCACCATCCAGGTGCGTGTGGATGGACAATATTGTGGCCATGACACTTCTGTTTTCTTTCCTTCTCCTTCTCATGCTATGAAGGGTGCTGGTCCCGTGGGGCCCTTCCTAAGGTAGGTTTTAGAGAGGGTTGAGTGTGGCGCCCATCCAGATACCAGAGAAACCACGGCAGGGCAGCTTGTTGCCTTTATTTTCCTGGTGATTTCTCTTATCCACTTTCTTATGCCTGATGTTTAACTCAAGATCATGTCTGCCTTATTCATTACTTCAGCTCCAGGGTTTGTATCAGTGCAGGGCAGAAAGGAAATACTTCCTGAGTAAATACTGCTGGGGCTGGGGTGTAGCTCAGTGGTGCCATGTGTGTGCAGTGTGTGTAAGACCCTGGATCTAGTCCCCAACACCTCCAAAATTTACTTTAAACATTTAAAGTTGCAAGCAATTGGATTCCTAGGGGTGAGTGTGATAGAAATACACACACATGTACCTACTTATTAACGTTGTTTTGTGTGTCGTGGATACATACATGTGACACATATGAACTAACGTGTGTGCAGGCGCTTGTGCATGTGGAGGCCAGAGCTCCATGCTGGATGTCTGCCTTTGGACTCTCTACCTCACACTTGGAGACACTTGCTGCCCTGGCCAGCTCCTGGGCCCCAGGCTCCTGTCTCTGCACTGGCACGCACTAACATGGCCACCGCATGCCAGTGTGCCCACGGGTGCCGGAGTTCTGCACCCAGCCCTCCGTGCTCGCACAACAGACACGTTTGGGATTAGTGGGGTCTCCACAGCCCCGCTAATGTCTTTAATTTAATGTACGCCTACCCTGTTGACAGAAGGAATTTTGAAAGAATAAACAAGAGGCCATGAACAGACATACTTCCTGGGCTAGCCTCAGCATAGGGTCTCAAACAAGTGAGAACTAAGAGTCTGGCTGTCGCTTCCTCACATTGGAATGCTCCTGTTGTGAGTTCGAGTTGTGTGTGCACCACGTTGCCGTGGCAGGAGTGGGCCAGACTGCTCAGAGCATACAGACAATAGGACAATAGTTAGTGTCAGAGTCGAGCGGACTTAGTGTGGCTATCTCGTATTAGTCTCAGGTTGTGCAAGAATTAACTTTGCTTTTTGTTGTTGTCCTTTGTTTTGTTTTGGGTCTTACATGTTCCATGTTGTCCTGCTCCTACCCAAGTGCTGGGGTTACAATGGTGTGTTTCCGTGCCTGCCGTCAGCGTTATGTTAACTACCGAAAAGGTTTGGATGTCCTGAAGCTCATGGTCCCTGAAACAAATGGTGTGATAGATCTTTCCTTAGCTGCTGTTTTCAGTTTCACTATGACTGTTGTCTCTTTGAAACATCTGGTCTCTTTCACCCACCATCCCACTTTAAAAATTAAACACAATTCAGAAGCTGAATCTGCAGAAGAGAATACCACATCACGCAGGGAAGAGGCTGACTGATGCCGCCAAGTGAGGCGCCCACCGTAATGGAGTGCTCGGGAGGCTGAAGGGGTACACATGAGTTTTAGGAATCTTGGGGGGAAATGAAAGGCGGGAAGACAGGGACGGAGGGGCAGGCAGGCTGGGGGTTCTGCTACAGAGCAGGCCTCAGAGAAGGGCCACTGGCATGTATTTTTATTGGTGTTCTTTTAAATTTGAGACAGGATTTCACATAGCCCAGGCTGACCCACGTATAACCGAGGATATAACCTTGACCTTCTGAGCCTCTGGCCTCTCCCTCTTGAGACCTGGTATTATAGGTGTGTGCCACCATGCCCAGTTTATATCTCCTGATGTTAGTGACTACTACTGCTTATGAACACTTTTTATCAACAAGCGACACAGCAGGGATTTGGACCCTGGAGGTTTGGCTCTCACTCAAGTTCCTGGCCCCGTCTTTAAAGTGAGCACATGCCGTTAGTCGCCACTCTCAGTTATAGTGTGTTTAATTTTAACACCGATCAACTTAGCCGTAAGTAGCACGCATTCCAGTAAGTCTACTCTAGCGTATTCCTTCTGTCAAACAGTTCACAAGGATATTTAATAAGCCAGCGTCTTGTTGCTGACAGAACCCCAGAACATCCTGTTTTAGTCCCAAATTTCCCTTACCTGTGTGATGGAGGCCAGACAACGAACAGGCTTCTCTGCGTCCTTGAAATATGACTAAGACACCTGGTCCAGCCATGTTCTGCTGTCCAGAGACAAAGCTCTACTTTCGCTGTACACTGATTCCCTACTTTTCCTCTGTGTTTGTATGTGTGATATGCACGTGTGAGTGTTTCCATGTGTGCTAGACATGTGCATGTCTATATTTGCATGTGTGTGATTGATGTGTACTTGGACATGGACTGAGATAGGATCTGTCACTTGAACCCAGAGCCCACGCTCAGCGTGTCTAGCCAGCTTGCCCCTGGGAGCCCCCGTTCCTGCGCCCCGACATCTAGGCTGACAGGCAGGCCAGCACATCTGCAGGATCTTCTGTGGGTTCTGAGATTCAAGCTCCGGTCCTCACAGCTGCTGGCCTGTCTCCTCAGCCCCTAACCTCAGGTCCTTAAATCAGAAATGCAAGTTCTTTTTCTTACTTCGGGGAGTGGATTGTACAGCCACCCCGACCACTGGCTGTGCTCATTCAGATAGTGATTTTAGAACATCTGCAACTCCCTCCTTGACATGGCTTTGTAGATTTACTTGGACTTTTTTTTTTTTTTTTTTTTTTTTTTTTTTGAGACAAGGTTTCATGCAGCTCAGTCTGGCCTTGAGTTTCCCAGTGTAGCCAAGGGACTGTGAGTTACGGCTCCTCCTGTCTCCACGTGCTGGGAACCGGGCATCACGGGTGTGTGCCGCCATGATTTTATTTCAAAACACCTGTCATGAGTAAAAAAACACGTGTCATGAAATTATAGGCTATGAGCATGCTGGTTCCACTGAGCAACCCTGCCAATGGCTCGGCAGTGCTTGCTGCTCTTCAGGGCATCTGAGTGTGTTCCCAGCATCCACGCCAGGCGGCTCACTACTGCCCGGGAATGCCACAGCTCTGGGTACTGTGCCATTGGCCTCCGTGAGCGCCCGCACTCGCAGGCACAAACACACAGGGACACAGAATTAAATCTAAAAACAAGACAACTAGAGTTTAAGCGGTGTCGTTGATTTCTGTCTGTACATGTCTGTCCTGTCCTCCAAGCTTGGTGATTCTATTATTATCATCATTACTTATTTTGCTAAGTCTGGACAGACCTGAAGTTTTTGTAACAACAACAAAATAATCGGTTTTGTTTCTCACCCCAAACTTGGAAATGAAAAGCGCTTGCTCCATGGCGGGCTGCTCCTTTCCAGGATCTTGCTTTAGCTTAACTGAAATGTCAGAACACTGTTGCCCCTCTATTTACAGATTGTGTGGTTTCAGTTTTCATTGTGTCCTTGTGGTTTTTTTCTGTTTTGGTTGCTTTAAAACATGCCTCTTTTAGTATTTCTTCACATAATAACTTTGTTAAGCACCCTCCTTAGCACGTCTCCAGGGGAGTGTGGTCTGACTGTCCACGTCTGTCAACCTTGAGGTGTGCTGACACTTTTTCCACTCCAAGTATAGAAAACGTAATAGTTTAGGCCACGTAAAGAAACAGAACGTATACCTCCTGCTGGGCGTGATGGTGCTGGCCTTTAACCCCAGCACTCGGGAGGCAGAGGCAGGCAGATCTCTATGAGTTTCAGGCCAGCCTGGTCTCCAGAGTGAGGTCTGGGACAGCCAGGGCTACACAGAGAAACCCTGTCTTGAAAAACTGAAAGAAAAGAAAAAGAAAGAAAAGAAACAGAACATATACCTCTTCAACACCTACTTGCTTTTCTTCCAGTTCAGCTCCTGTCAGGTGGCTTGCCACTGCGCTGTGGCTGGGACACTGCCCTCACAGAGGTGCCAAGGGTGGAGGCCTTCCCCTCTCAGGCAGCCTCAGGCTACGCCCGGCCCCTCCCTCCTGTCCCTGAAGTCGTGTCACAGTGACGGTGATTCCTACTCCCCGGCCTCCCCTCCGTGGGGCTTAGGGAGACATCCTTTAAATTCAGAGGGCAGTGCTGTAGTCACCCGATCCGTTCTTTAATCACCGGCCATTGTTAAAGTGCACACACATGCATATGTTAGTGCGTGGGGTATGTGTGTGCACGGGGCAGCCATCGGACAGTGCCTGGTGTCCTCTTTAGAAATGCTGTCCTCCTCCTTCCAGGCAGGGCCTCTCACTGACCCGGCCAGTGAGCACCAGGATTACAAAGGTCATCACTAGGCCTCATGTGGGTTCTGGGGATCGAACTTGGGTCCTCGTGCCTGCAAGGCAAACGTCGTAGCCATGAAGCCACCTCTCCAGCCCCGTGTGTTAGTCTCTGATCATCAGGCGCTGCTGAGCAGACACTGGTTCTGTCTCTGTTATGGAGACCAGCAAAGCTCATTAACCTGGATTCGTCCACCATCCCAGCCCAGCCAGCTCTGCTCTCCAGCGTTTTCATGCTTCAAATCTCCTCACACACCCTGACTCGAGGAGTTGCCCCTTACCTACCCCTGCAAATGTCCTCAAAATAAATAAATAAATAAATAAATAAATAAATAAATAAATAAATAAATAAATAACAATAAAATAAAAGAGTCAAAGACGTGACTGCGGGGATGTGAAGGCCTGGAAGCTCGCTGGCACACAACTTAGTTACAATGTAGCGATGCATCTCACAGGGTCGCTATGTTACAGTGCTGATCAGCGTTCTAAGCCAGGGGCAGCAAGAAGCCACTTGCTTTTATTATCTATTCCAAATTTCCTCTTCTGTGTGAGTGTGTGTGAGTGTGTGTGTGTGCGCGCGCGTGTGCGTGTGTGCGCGCTCCCATGCATGAGCAGCAATTGCACAGCTGCCACAGCACAGATGTGGTGGTCAGGGGACAACTGTAGAAATCAGTTCTTTCCTTCCACTGTGGTTCTGAGGCGCTTATCAAGCTTGTCAGCGCATTTACCCACTGAACCATCCTGATGGCCCCTTTTTTGTTTGTTTGTGTGTTTTTTTTTTTAAACAAATTAACTCAGAGTGTCACTGTATAGCTCAGACTGACCTGGTAGTCATAGGAATCCTCCTCTTTTAGCCTCCTGAATGCCGAGTTCATAGGAATGAATTAACACCCTGCACAAAGAAATAATTTTATTATTATTTTTTTACTTTCACGGTGTGGCTCGCTGCTGGGAGCGGATCACAGTGAGAAACCATCCAATGCAGCGCTCCTTGATGCATGGGCGCAGAGTTCCTTGATGCACAGGTCCTTGGTGCCTGGGGTGCAGCGCTCCTCGGTGCATTCCTGACTCCTTTGGTGAAGGGACTCTCTGGAGAGGCTGGCTCTCTGCGACCTCCCTCTTGTGTGGGGTTGAGCTCTCTTGCAGCCTGCTGATTGGTCCTGGCAGTGAGAAAGCATTTGTCCACCTGCTACGTCCATAGATGCCCTCCCCATAACAGTTTCCTAGACTCCAATCCCAGTAAATGCCTTCTTCCCAAATTCTACAAGCACGCTGTTCAGGAAGCAACTAGAAACCCTGGGAACTGCTGGACTCACCTCCTAGGAGCTCAGACCAACTCCAGGGTGAAGAAAGCCAATGCACGTTGTATAAATTGTACCCAACACGGTCGCAGGAAGTACCATAGCTTCCTGATTGCGAAGATTATTATGAAGATAATAAAGTGTAAGGCCGTATCAGCTAAGGATGAAAGCCACCAGCCCGCCCAACTGTAGAAAATGACATATCTCAGTCACAGTGCAAGAAAGTCCTTACAATGGTAAGGAGGCCTCAGACAAGGTTTCGGTTTTATGTCCCAAGCAGATTTCTGGGAGCTTTGGGAAGGGCAAGGCAGGGCTGGTCATGCCACCGCTCACGTCGAACAACTGTCGGGGCTCCGGGGAGTCACAGCTACCACTTGCCACTTTCATCCCCTCGTTTTCTAAGAGAAATTATGAAACACAACTTGATAAAGGAAAAATGGATTCATTTACAGTTTGGCAAAACTGGAGAGAAAGCACCTAGTTTCTCACCTCAGGGTCTGTGCTCAGTACTTACCAAAACTCCTGAGACACAGGAGGTTTGCAGGTTTAGCTTTGACAGTTCAGCTGGTCTTGGTCAAGGGGCAGAATGACTGAGCGCTGGGTTGCTGGTACTCTTTAGCAGGCTGCCCAGTGCTGCTGCCTCCTTCACACAACAAACACACATGCACATATATGTATTATACACACACACACACACACGGGCATTGTGTGTGACTGAGGAACTGGTTTTAAATTTTCAAAATAAAAATTTATTATTTTAAAAATGTAAAAGTTACTTACTTTTGAGAAAAGGTGTTGCTTGTGTATCATAACTTAGCTATCCAGATGTGTGACAAAATGCTTCCTGGAGAGATGCAACAGGTAAGTCTAACCCCTCAGACCAGAGTGTGGATCCCACCGATGTCCAACATGGAGAACCAGTGAGCTTTATTGGGGTACTTACAAGTCTATGGGTGAGGGGGTTACGAAAAGACAGCTGCATCACTAAAGCCCACCCTGGCCCGAGGGACCACTCACAAAGCTGGGAACCTGGAGCTTACTGCACAGCCTAGAGACAGCTCAAAAGGCTGGACAGCATCTTGCCAGGGCCTCAGTTGGTCTAAACCTCTTCCAGGCATGTTTTTGCTTCTTCCAGGCAGCTGTTCTGGTTATTTCCACAGCTTGGCTCTTCTGAGAGGGACTTTAGCTTTGGTCAGTTTCAGGGACTTCCTGAAGCTATTTGAGTTGTCTACCTTCCTGCTTATAAAACTTCCCAGCAGAATAGAATGTTTCAGTCTTGGAGGAAACGGTTACACACCATCAGGGCCCCACTATATAGTCTGGCCGGCTTTGTTAACATTTTTAAAATTGCATTTTATTGTGTGTGCATGTGCGTACACACATACAGCCTCATGCATGTGCACAGAGGACATTGTGAGATTCGGTTCTTTCCTTCCATCATGTGGGACTTGGGGATTGAACTTAGCTCATGTCACACACACACACACACACACACACACACACACACACACACACACAC